>NC_085003.1:10943337-10983337 GCF_963854185.1 Sardina pilchardus | reverse complement strand
TGCCTGTGACAAAACATCAGAGTGTGCTGCAGTCTGCAAGGGGAAAAGTTGAGAAACCGAGAGAAGACACTCAGTGCTTTTCTGAATGGAAGAGTTTTCCATTCAGAGGTGTCTGGTCTGAGGAAACTACTACAGGCCTACTTAGGCATAATGCTTTACAACCAATCTTCCATTCATTTGTTGAATTAACATTCAGTGGTGATAACTACAGTATATGACTGTTGATGCCCATGTACTACAGTATATTGACATAGGGTCTGATTAAGATCTTGCCCAGATGTGATTGTGTAAGCACCATGATATGATTTACAACTGAGGCACCATTCTGACTGACCGATCTTCACTAACTAGTCACATGCATATGAACCACGCAACCAGGCTGGTAATTCAGGCATGTTTTCAGCACATCCTCCTGCAGTACACACGTCAACAAAATACCATTAATAAGTTAGATATTCTTGAGTGCATGTTTAGAGTGATGCATGTCATGTGTCACATTTGATGCCGATTTGTCATGCTAAATGGAAGACCTCAGTCATATGTCATCAGTGTGCGTCGTCTCAATGGAGGAGATGAAATGCGGCGGTGATGTGCTTGTTGTGAACTGTGGCTGATATCACTTGATGGAGTAATGCCCTCTAGGAAAGTGGTTGCTCTCCATGCCTTTTTAGTTTCATTGCCATGCTTGTATTGCTTTGATGCTCCAGGAGGCACTTAAGACTCCGACTGATGGGTGTACTGTTATTCTGTGTTATAAAAATGACAAATTGAATATTTCATATCTTTGGTTAGAGCTGCCACGCAGAGACGGGCGTAGGAAAATATTCTGGACCGTAAAATGTGGCTACCCAGAAAAAATATGAGCTTTTTAAATGTTTGGATTTCTCTCTCACTTGCACAATAGTTCAGTATCCAAACTAGATGTGCGGTCAAATGAAAGCAGATGTATATGTTAAGCTTGCGGATTGCCACACGGGGAAAGGCAGGGGGCCCTCTGGATTCCAGGCCCATCCATTGTCCCCCCCCTGTGTTTGAGCAGCCCTGAAGAATGGCTTTATCTGGCTGCGGCCGGAAGCTCCCCCATCATAACCAAGCTGATTTTCTGTCCCCTCTATTTCACTTTTATTATCGCTGTGCCCATAGCTGCGCCTCATCAGATTTGTGTCCTCTCTCCTCGCCGCGCTGAAGCTGCGCATATTTTCACCCATTCCCTCATATCTCACTCCACGCCGTCATTCAGCAGGCTCCTTGCCAGCTGGCTTTCGTGGTTTTTTTTTTTTTTTCCCCTCCTTTTATTCGGTACTGAAAATGCTAATTTATTTCGGTGGCGTTCTTTTATCTGATGCTGTCCCCATTCATCTGTATGGTGACAGCCCAGCAAGTCGATTTACAGTGTGGCTCGTGGAACTGGGAGGAATAAAGCAATTAGAGGGAGGAGGGAGAGAGGAAGAGGCGAAGGAGCAGAGAGAGAGAGAGAGAGAGAGAAAGAAAGAGAGAAAAAAGGGTAAATGAGAGGAAAGGAGAGCTAGAAGAAGGGCTGCGGGAGGCAGGCGAAGGCGGAGTGAAAAAGTGCTTTAAGTGGAGTTTGTTTAAATTGACAGGCTCTATAGAAAAAAAACGAAAGTGACTCGGGTCACGTTATTAGCATAATTAGCCATTGACAGTGGAGCTCAGAGCCTTTTCCATTGTTGTTTACAGAAATGCCACATACAATCCTACTGGGGAAAGAATGTGGGAAAATATATTTCTATGGCAATAGAGTTTCAGGATAATATTCCATAAGAATAGGAAATGATATGATGTGTGTTGCTTCTCTACAAATCTCCATATCTTATTGTTTGTCTTGTTCATTATGGTTCTGGTTGTCTTACCCTTGTCCACAGACTCCTGGTGTTTCTCTGGTCCCCCTTTACCAGAAGTTGGTTCTGACCAGCGTGTCCAGTCTGGCCTTGTCCTTTGAGCTGAGTGTCAACGAGCCCTTCGGCTTGTGTGAAAACTCCGGCGATGATGCATTTATCATGTCGAAGGTACAGTAGCACAATTTCGCCGCTCCCAAGGTGTGACACTGTTCCAGCCCAGCTGTCCAGGTGATGAAGGAGCGAAGGCAAAGGTGTTCAAAAGATTATCAATTGTCCTCAGGGAGAATCGCTTAAGCTGACAGGTCGAACCTGGCTTTGGCCACTGTCAGAATTTGGGAGAGTTGCTGTAGCCCTGTTACAAAACCCTGACATACTTTATCAGTGTGTCGCTTCATAGGTTCCTATGGGATTGCACTTAGGGTTTTCAGCGAGAAGTAGTCAAAAATGTTGAGTCATTTTTTAAAAATATGTCTTTGTCATTGTTGTGTTCTGGGACGGTAAGGGTCTGGGGGTAGATGAGGAGGTTTAGTGGTGCTGTCAGTACACTACTGTAGTCATCCCCATTCAGGATGCACAGATGGCCATTATGTTTTTATCATGAAATGTTTGAGGAAATGACAAAACCTTACCAAGGGAATATTCAGCAAATGCAAGTTATGTCATTACTTTGCCTGCTGTTTCTGTTTGCCTTGTCAAGAAAGTCCATGTGCTGAATTATTTGTTTGGCAACTTTTGATGAAAAGCATAGCATAGATGACGAAAAGCATAGCACATTAGACTAACATTTAATCATTGACCAATGAAAATACCATATGTTTGTGTGTAACTAAGGTATCTCAAATAATCAGGACCAGCAAGTGCTGTCAGGCCCACCATTCAAGATCCAGTTAGACAAAGCTGTATTCAAAAGTAAAAGCTAAATTATGTCAAGTACAATTACCTCAAAAAGGAGAGAGGTGGTTTGAGAATTAAGAGAAACTTATTTTGTTCCTGGGTGTTATATCTGGTTTGGGTTTTACAATTTCTTGCTCAACTTTGCGGTTGCAATTTCCATAAAGCCGATACCCATCTGTTCTCCGTTGAGTTCTACCACAGAGTCATCCGAGGAGGACCCACACGGGATGCGTGTTCTCATATCAAATCGAGAGTACGCAACACAACGTGTTCCACTGTACTCATCCAGTTTATTGGCTCCCTAATTAAACACAGAGAGATTCTCTTGCAGCAGTAGAGGCACAAACCTCGGTTGGCTTCCCAACTTATACTGTCAATTACCAACTTATACTGCCAATTCTGGGTCTCTGCGGTCTATCCTGTCTGTCTGTTGTTGTGGTACTCTCGGGGAGAGACAGAAAGCAGAGTGTTTTTTTTCTAATGGGACTTCCCTGAAATCAAGCTGTGCCAATCGGGCAGTCTCTCGTTTATTTCTGCTTGCTTTGCAGAGTCAAGTCTTGGGGGTGGGGGCACGGACGGAGCTGTGGGTGCGCTTCGACCCGCTGTACCGGCGCGACCAGGTGACCCGCGTGGCCGAGGACGTCCTGGAGATCCGCTACCAGGGCCACCCGCAGCGGGACCTGGTGGCGCTGAAGGGCGAGGTCCACTTCCCCAACCTGCAGTTCTCCAGCACCACGCTGGACTTTGGCTGCGTGCTCAACCACACCGAGAGCCAGCAGCGCGTCACCATGACCAACAGCAGCCCGCTGCCCGTCTCCTACCGCTGGGCCTTCCTGCTGGACCACAAGCACCACTGCATCAGGTTAGGCGCCAGAGGGCAGGACAACAGTGGACATGACCAGGGTTGACCAAGTAAAGCTACAGTAGATAGATCCTGGTCTAGCAGGGAATTTTCATATACAGTGTAGAGTCTTTGCTGTGGTGTTATTTTAGTGGGAAAGCCTAATTAGTTCAAAGTTCAAAGTTTATTGTCATGTACTCATTAATAAGCATTTAAATAAGCATTAAAATGCATTGTGCTCAAGTGTCCATTCATCTTCAAGAATAAGTTAAAAGAAAATAAATAATAAATAGATGAATAGAGTAATCCATGTAATATGCAGCACTTTTGTATGCAGCCAAAGACTAAATACTCTTATATAAAAATGAAATGTATTTACAGATTTTATATTCCGAAATATGTTGATGTAGATAAGTACATATAGATTAATGTGGTACGTTTTTAACTCGAAAAGTAGAAGCTAGAAGTACATCTATCCAAATATGTCATGGCATATCTGCACAGGAGGTTATGTCTGTTGGACTGGATTATGTAAGAGAACACTCAAAGTACAAAAGAGGTATTCTGAGGACTGGTCAGCCACAGTGGAATAGTCACTTCCTCTGTGGGCTAGCTGATGAATTAATCATTGGCCCATGCCTGATGGGGCTACGCTAACACTTAACTCCTCATTTTATTTACCGTGTGAGCCTCACTTGGCTGTTTCTATGGTTTGCTCGCCTGAGAGCTTCTTTATGAATGAGCCGTATATAAGAGATAGCCCTAGTGAAACTCCTCGTCTCCTTCTCATTGGTCAATCTCTGTCCTGAGACACAGAAATGGGAAAGACCCCGGTGTGTGCTCTGTTAATGAGAGCTCCTGATGACCTCCTCCTCTTATGAGGCCTGACATGCTGTTTGTGTTGTGTTGCCTTCTCTTGTGAAGACTGGCCCTGGTGAGTGGCCGTGTGCCACGCGGTACGGCATGAATAAGCCTGCCTGGTTACAGCATATTTTTCCGTGGCAGGAGTGATACATATTTAATCCAGGAAGCCACGGGAGAGGGACAGACGGCGTGGAGGCATCTGCCAACGCGGAGTCCAATTAAGGCTGCATTTAGGCAGACCGCTTCCTCTCCACCTCCCCACCTCTCTCTCTCTCTCTCTCACACACACACACACACACACACACACACGCACACACCCCATCCTCTGAGATGCTTGCGCTGCAGACGGCACGCCATCCGCTGCTGCTGTTTTATCTCCAGCAGACTGAGCCTCGGCCCATTCATCCCATATGCTTTCTCATCTGCACAAAAAAACACAGCAGCCATCCTCACGCTCATGCATGCACTGCACTCCAGACTGCCGCAATGAGTGGCGGCCACAACAGAGCACGTTCCAATAGCTCATCCAGATATGATATACGCCATAGGATAAGCAAGGCACCCCTCCCCCACCTCGCCTGCTTGGTGTGTTTTTCTCTATTTGTTTATCTTATGTACAGTATGTATTTATTAATCCTTACTTCTCGATATTTTATATTATACTACTACACACAGTAGTACAGTGTCAGGCCACTGCAGGGCAGTTTTACTGTAATGATCCCTGACAGAGGCTGGCTGTGGGCTGCAATCGAACCACTGGCCCGTCTCACTGTAATGATGAGTGAGCGAAAAAGAGGGGGAGAGAGAGAGAGAGAGAGAGAGAGAGCTTAGGAGAACGCTGGTGGAGAGTAATCTGAGCATGAGTGAGTAGCTGCGCAGCAGTGGCGTGGTACTACACGCCGCCATGCCATCCCATGCCATGCCTGCCCAGCTGCGGGCGCTTATGGAGTGCCAAGTCAACAACTAAAACGGCTCCCAGTGTTAATGAGAGTGCTCAGTGTCGCTGGAATTGTCTTTGCTGTGTGATAATTAGCCATTAAGTCTGTGTAATCTTGTTCGGACAGGACAATTTATTATCGCTCGCTGTAGCATTTTATCTCTGCGGCTCCGCGCGCGGTGGTTTTGTGAATAACTGAATGAATTACAGTCAGTTGCCATTGAGAAGAGAAGCTGCAGGAGAATGTGTGAAAATTTGGGGCAAGCGCCGTCCCAGGCGGCAATTAGTCTCTGATCCGGATACGGCCCGCATCTGTCCGATCCCGGGCCGGCTTCCGCACATCATCAGCCATCTGGAAATTGACAAGTCCCGCACTCCCAGAGCTGGACACAAAGCGCCATGCTGTGAGCCAGTCTCTCGGCGAGGACTCTGGGCTGTCGATGGCTGAGTGGCCGGCGTGGGCTTAGTTTTTACAGTGTTTAATTGTTCTCCAGCTCCTGCCATGTCCTGTCTCAGATAAATCAATAGCTCCTCCACTGCACCCCACCCCCGCCCCACTCCACCCCGCCCCCCTCCCTGGGGCCGAAAGAGCAGGCAGAGGGAGATTAATCACTCAGACTCATCACCTGGGCTGGCCCAGCCCCATTGTCCAATCAGACGATGACCTTTCACTATCAAGGCTGGATGGGAGGGAGGGTGAGGAGGAGTTGTGAGGTTTGGCCACGCCAAGGTCTTAGTTCTGCTAATTAAATCCCCTATCTGTAATTAAACCAGGGCTGATCTACGTGATTATTGCTGCCGCTATTGGCTGATCGGCCAGAGCTGTGGCTGACCTGAGCTGTGGCCGAACCTCCGGCTCACGGACAGGTTTACCGTCTCCAAGACAAGGCTCTTTGCCATGCATGGATGACTGGGTGCTGATGAGTTTTGCACAAACACACACATACTCTCCACACACACACACACACAGACAAACACACACACACACACACACACACACACACACACACACATACACACACACACTCACTCCACACACACACACACACACACTCCACACACACACACACACACACACACACACACACACACACAGAGGCTAATCCCTCCTCCCACCCCACCCCATGCAGGTTTGCTGAGGAGGCGAGCCAGACTCGGGCAGATCCGTGGGGAGGTGAGGAAACCCAGCACCGGCACCGGTCCCAGCTTCAGCACCAGCCGCCTCACAAACGCCACGGCAACAGCCGGATGGACTCCAACAGGTCTGCGTCAGCCGCGCGCCGCACCTTCACTCTAACCTGCACTTTACAGCACTTACTGTCGCCGGAGGCCCGGCGAAGATGGCCCCCCGATTACAGATAAGAGCTCTCACTTTTAGCCCGAGCCACATTGTAACCTGTCATACGAGGAGCATGGCAGTATCACACAAAGCCATATGATACACATGCAAGATGGTGCCTCGCACAGCAACCCGAGCCGGGGGAAGGATTCTGTGCATGTACAGATTGGAGGCATCTCAGCTCGGATTGTCAGCATGTGTGCAGCTACTGTATGAAATCCTCATGGCAGTCGTGTCCCAGGAGAATCTCATTCGAGTGGCTGCCTTTGAAAAAAAGAAAAAAGAAAAAAAAAAGAAAAACACTGCGGCAGTCTCCCTTCACCACATTAAACAATGTAACGAGCCCCTACTGTTTTTTTTCCCCCCCTTCTCCGCTGCTGTCAGTTTTGTTTAATTTAATTATTTTCTCTTGGCTGTTGGGGGACTAGTGCGATAAAATGAAAAGCTCACTTTCCAAGAGACAGTATAGTGAGTGCACACAAACACACATGAAATGCACACATGACACATGCACGAGCCCAAATGAGAGTCGTGGGACTGTTGGGAGTGAGAGAGTGAGAGTGAAGGGAGATGAGAAGAGGACAAACTCTTTTGTAGTAGTGTAGCCGTGCTCCCTATGCCATCAGTACTGCTGGAGAGTACTAATTATCACTCCTAAATGCTCTCTGTGATAGTGTGTCTGATGGTGGTGGTGGTGTGTGTGTGTGTGTATGGGGGGGTGCTTTTCATCTTATTCCCCACACAACAGTGCCCCCTGCTGTCTCCGCGGCTGCACCGCAGCCAGGCCCTGCATGGTCCCTATTGGCCTCCATCGCTCAGTGGGTGTCCATACCCTTGCATCAGAAAAAGCCTCTTTCCTCCTTTTTCTAATCCTCTCTTCTACTTTCTGTCCTTCTCTCTCTCTTTCTCTCTCCCTCTCTCTGTCCTCTTCTCTCTCTCTCTTTCTCCTCTGTTCTCGCGCCTGCTCGTGCCACTGTTCAATATAGAAGATTTCCCATGATGGCATTACATAATAAATGGCATCTTAATTATTGAACACTTTAATCTTTAATTAATAAGCGCCTTGATGAAACCAAATTGGTTTTTCTGCTTGGCCCACCCCAAGGGAGTGGGAGGGAGAGACATGAAATTTAAAAGGCTATGAGATGATTGCCAGGAAATCAGACAGATTTGCACATGTGCATTGTTTGAAAGGTCAAATGTGTGATTTATTCAAATAATAGTACTATATTGCTGTCAAATAATAGTACTATATTGCTGTCAATGCTAATTAACCAAAATGCGTAGTCGTATCGTTGTTGTTAGTGTGTTGGGTTTTTACATCGTCGTAATGTGTTTAATGAAGTGGTGTGGACCTGTTTCTTTCTCATTGTGTTGTAGGGAGTTGGCCACTCCTAAGCTGCACTCAGACTGTGAGGATGACGAGGAGAAGAAAGACCCTGAGAATGAGACGAAGGAGGGGCGTGGCTCCCCCAAGGAGTGCGTCCCAGCCCCGCCCAACGGGACCCCCACCTGCACCCCCATCAGCTTCACCCACAGGAAACTGGTGCAGTCTGGACGCCTCTCTCCCCAGTGGCCCCCCAAAACAGACCTCACTGTCCCTGGTGTTCACCCCAACATTGGGGTGGAGGAGGTATGTGCATATTTTTGTATTTAGACACTCTCTTTTGCCTCTCCTTTGTCGGTCAAAATATGTTATGCCCTGCTTGTTTGTTTGTTTGTTTGTTTGTTTGTTTGTTTGTTTGTTTGTTTACTTACTTGATTGCTGCTGGCAGGTGTTTGACATCTTGCCAATCTATGGGCGGCTTCAGCCTGGAGAGAGCCAGCCGGTGGCGTTCTCGTTCTTTGGCCACGCCAACATCAGCAGCCAGGTGCTGGCTCTGTGTGAGGTGGAGGGGGGTCCCACCTATGAGATCACACTCAAGGGCGAAGCCTCGCTGGTCACCTACACACTGGACACCACTGACATCAACCTTGGCCCTCAGGTACGGCATGCCTGAATGTCTCTCCTTTATTTTATTGTCTTATGAATACCTGCTGGGTAACCATGTCATTCATTGGCATAACTGTCTTGAGAGTTCCTACTCGCGGTCTCAGAATATGGTATGTTATGTGACTACTGATTCCACTGGCATCAGAGTGGTAAAAATAGCTGCTTGGGACATAAAAATGCAAGCTGCCCTGCCACACTCCCCAACTCCCCAAATCATACTGATGTGGCGAGGACTCGTGTGATAGTTCTGGGACTTGGCCTGAGGCGCAGTACAGTTAAAAGAAAAAAAGATCAAGCGTGTCCATAAAAAAATGATGTGTGAATAAAGTGTTAGTGTGTGAGCAGCTTGTGTGTGTGTGTGTGCCCTCTGGTTCCCCCGCAGCTGTTTGACCGCGTGGCCGAGGCAGAGATCGTGCTGAGGAACACAGGCCGCGTGGGCTTTGACTTCAGCACACTGCCGCAGGACCAGGCCGGTAACCCCGACAACCCTCGGCCCGGGCAGCCTCTGGTCATCCCCAGCTCGGTGAGACACAAACTCATGGGACAGAGCTAAAGAGTGACAGAAGAGCAGGATTCGGGGACAAATAGTAGTCTTGGGGTTATGTTTCTTTTCTGCATGTTTTTTTTTTCCTTCTTCTCCTACTTGCTGCTCATTCGTATGAGCGACAGCATTGCACTCATCCCACATCGACACAAGCACAGCATTCATGATCTTCCAAGTTCTGCATTAGCCAAGGAAGTTTATTGAAGGTCATCCACCCATCGCTGTTTTTCTGTGACCGTCTTTTTGAAGGGCCACATAGAGGCAAACACCGAGCAGAGAATCTCAGTCTATTACCTTCCCGGGGTCCCAGAGGTATTCCACAAGACGTTCCAGCTGCAGGTGGCTTTCTTCGAGCTGGAGACCATCAGCCTGTGCGGCGAAGGCATCTTCCCACGAGTGTGCCTGGACCTGCCCAGAGACCTGGGTAAGTGTGCGATTAATCACGCCCCCACACACACACCCCCTCACCCCACCCCACCCCACCTCTTCCTCACCCCAACCACCACCCCCTTGCACTCCCGAGTCACCGCCGCGGCAGACTTGCTTACAAGTGCAATTAATCAGCGGGGTGTCTGTCCAAGCGCGAGGACGAGAGCCAGGGGGAGCAGGCGCTGCCCGCCAGAGAGGCCCGACCGGCTCTTTAGTCTCGCGCACGGCACGGCGAAAAGCATTAGGTGAGCAAATGGGCCTTTGAGCAGATGAGAAAACTTTGTCCGCCTCTGATGAGATATTGATCGGCAAGGGGCATGCCTGGTGTGCTCACACTGCCTTGCCCGTAGTAAAGAGTGAACCCCTCCCCTGTCTTTCACGCTGGGGATATACATTTACCACTCGGGTCAATAGCAGACGCCCTAAATTGGCGCATAGTGAAGCCTGTTATGGACTTCAGTCTCTTTGTGTTTCTTTGAGTTCGTGCGGTTTTATTGCAGGAGGCATTCATGCACGAGACACAGGCGGACCCATGATTTGCACAAGGAGAGTATTTCAATGAGCCACCAGCCACTTTAATGCACTCTCTTTTGTGTTCTCCAAATGTTAGGGAAATCCCCCATTCACTCCCCTCACTCAAAAATGGAGAAATACATAATATATGACCCCCTTGGGTCATAAATTCAAGACTTCAGACATGGTTGGTGGTGATGGGTAGCATCGACAGCACTGACAGAGAGCTTTGGAGACATCCTCCTCCTTCCTTCCTCGCCAAATCCAGTAGAAGGCACAATGATGAGATACAGTACATATGAAACAATGTGTTCCACCCCAGAACCCCCTGAATGCACAAAGCGCAAAATGCACGTTATTGATCATTTTTATGCGTGTACGTTTTATATCAATATTTTAGCAAAGTGTGTGCTTGTATTGCACAGATGTGTGTGTGTGTGGTGTTGAAATAAACGTGCCAATAAAATGCTTCACTTGCGCAAGCATGTTGGAGCTTGCTTGTGTGTGCAAAAGTTTCATCAATCAGTGATCAGTGAAAAAAGTCCCATGATGGAGCTGGAATCGATTCCACAATTGATGGGCTGACACAGCAGGTCTGTTGAAGACTCGACGGAACTCGTCTTAATCAGGCCAGCGCTCACTGATCCATCTGAGAGTGAAAAAAAAAAAGTGAAAAAAACAGAAACTTCACATGAATCTCTTCTGTTTCAGCAGTAGCAGTACTTTACTTTTGCCCATGTCTATTTCTCCTAGTAGCAATGGACCCATGTCTCAGTCTCTCTCTCTCTCTCTCTCTCTCTCTCTCTCTCTCTCTTTCTCTCTCTCCTCCAGACGAGCTGAAGTACGGGCCTCTGCTGAAGGTGGCCAGGGAGAACGTGGAGAACGAGAAGCCCAGGGAAGAGCTCCTTAGTCAGCCCCCCACTGTGGACAGAGCTCTGCCTGAGGAGGACTGCTGCCCAACTGTAAGTCTCAGAGGCAATGTGCAAGCCAGCATTTTGGGCGAACACACAATGAGAGTGGGGTGCACCAGGTCCTTCCCCAGAAAATAAATGATGAAATTATCTTAAATGGGGCGTATTCAAAGACTTTTACGGTCAACCGATCACTGCCTCAGCATGCAAATTCAAACTGCAGTCCTTTACGAGTTCTTCAGGGTGCTGAACCAATCCTGATGACTGGGAGCAATCTCCATTAGATGCAGACATGCCTGCTCACGGTCAGCTGCAGCAGCTGCTAGCAGGTGTGTGGGGAGCCGGCGGGCCAGATTAGGTCCCAACGCTCAAAAAGAAGAAAGTGGAAAGTTACATCCTCATTTTTTCATGAGAAACAAACCCTTCTGCGTATATGTTTTTGTGGAACGGAGAAGAGGTTTAAGGGTTGTGTAATAAGCTGCTGCTTAATTAAATTAAGGCTAATGATTCAGATGTTCAAACGTGGGAGGCCCAAACCCACCTACAGTACAGTGGCTAGCACACTGCTACTGCTCAGAGGACATACGCTGTAGGAGGAGGAAAGTTGCCCCTTGATTTGTTCCTCTGGAAGACCTGAAACTTTGCTGAGCAGCTTTGTCTGAGTGTGATGATTGGAATGGATTGCTCTCAGGGCCCAGTGCTTAGTTCTGAACAACAGGGCTTTCTAATTGGAGCTCATTCTGAGTCCTTCAGAAGAACCAAATTGTTCTGTCGGTGCCATTGTCCCACAGATGTTACACAAATGTGGCTGTGTGTGCACTTTTTAATTTCCTCTTGAGTTCTACAGCTTCTACATAGAATATTTTTTTTGATACAATGCCCATTGTTAGTAGGCTCAGCACTGAAAAGTTCCCAGCCAATAACAGCTTGTGAAGTACATGAGAAAACCTGCCTTTGAGGAGACAATGGAAACAACCTGAAGAGCTGTAGGGCTTTGGTTGCACCTTCTCCCAAAAAAGTTTGCGAGAGCAGCAGCTGCTATCTCTGTCACTATCTCTGTCTCTGCTTGTGTGTGTGTGTCTGCAGTACGACGCCTTGCTACAGATGGAGGTGGAGAGGCTGCTGGTGAAGGAGAATGCCGTCTCCATGGAGACCACACCCGTGGAGAGGAGCGACGTATCTGGATCGGGCGGCAGAAAGAGGAGAAAGCTGAGCAAGTGAGAATGTTATGAATAACTCAGTATGATAATAATGCTGAAACTCATGCATACACAGCTCTCTATTAGTTAGTGGAGTCAGGAGAGGTGTTATTGTTTTCCCTCAGGTTTACACTGCCAGACTACATACTGGACTTTGGCTATGTGATCCATGGTAAAGTGCCCACCCACATAGTCAAAGTGACCAACACAGGGCCATGCCAGGTCTCATTCAAGGCTGATCGCCGGCTTCTTGCTGGAACAGGTTAGTCTAAGACAGCCTACTGTCTTTGTCATTGTTGTATCTATGGCAAATATTATGGTTATGTTTGTGTTGACCAACAGTGAATGTCTATTAATCAATTAAAGAATCAAACACTCAGACGTTATTTTGGTTGGTAGTTTTCATCATAGCTTTATCCAATGCAGCGCTTGTCTGTTCTGCCTGTCGGTCTGCAGGGTTCAGCACAGAGCTGGACAAAGTCAAGAACCTGCCCTACTGTGAGACTGAAACATTTGAGGTGAAGTTTGATCCACGTGGAGCAAACCTGGATTTGGGCCGGGTTGACACAGTTATGCCCATTCAGGTGAGACACTCGTACCATAGAAAACAGTCTATCACTACATGCTTGTGCTTTGAATTTACAGTGCAAAGGCAATTTTGCCATAAACCTGCTACGGTATTGAATTAATGTACTCTCTTCTCTCAGAAAGAGAGAGAGCAGGAAGAGAGAGAGAGAGGAAACGAGAGAGTGGATGAAGAATCACAATTATGTTTTCAACAAAATATGAATAAAAATAATGTTTCATTCTTTATTTCTCATAAAGATTTCCTCCTCCAGACTCTCAAATGAACCACTGTCAGAGTTAGTGACCCCTAGGTGTCAGGATCCATCTGGTTTTCTCCCCTAACGAGGCGCTCTCTGTTCCTCAGTCCTCTTTGACCACCTGTGCTGTGCTCCGTGTGATTGACAGGTGGCAGGGGGCCCGCTTGTGCAGGTGCGCCTGCACGCCGTGGTCACCATGCCCTCCCTCAGCGTCTCCACGGAAACGCTGCTGTTCGACAGCATCCAGTGCGGTCTGTGTCAGCTGCTCGCGCTGCAGCTGCACAACCAGGAGCTCGTGCCGTGCGAGTGGAGCGTCGCAGAGGAGGAACGCCCCAAGAAAAAGGTCCGGTCTTTCATCAATGGGCTACGGACCTATTTCCATCCCTGCTCATCTACACTAGAAAAAGCATCAGTGCATAGCCAGGAACCTGTTCTGACAGCAGTTGTTCATCCCAGCTTTGATGTATGATACATTAGCGGTGAAGACAAAACACCCGTAGTTATTTGGGAAAGTGATAGTAGAGTGGAGTGGAAGTGACCCCCTATTATTGTCAGCGCAAATGAACAGAGGAGCCTCTCCCCTCATTAGAGCTGCCTAATGAATTATGAATGAAACCTGGATATTGGAGGTATTAGCCACGGGGCAGCAGTGGCTTCATTTCTTCTTTTGTCACTTTGTCTCTGCTGGATAATTTTAGACCGCTGCTTTATGTTAGGCACGTAGGGCAGCACGCTGGGAGAGCTTCAGCAAAGAAGCACTTGTGGCCAAAATCCTCCCAGCGTTTAAAGATAGATGGACTGTCTTTGTAGAACAGACATTTATCCAAGTTCCCTCTTATATTGTAGTAATGCAGTATATTCGGATAATTAAATCGAAATCTCTGAGAATTGATTTGATTAAGAATTGATGTGTTGAAATATTGAAATATGTGACGGGTGTTCAAATGTGGACACTATTATTAATGCCGGCTGCCTCCCTTGCTCTGTATTTAGATTGATAAGCATATTCCTCTACATCTGAGGAGAAAAATGCGACTTGAGTATCGCCCCCCGCCCGTGGTGTTCGAAGTGCTGCCCTCTTCAGGTGTGCTGTTGCCAGGAGACAGGCTGAATGTTCAGGTCAAGTTCAGCCCAGCAGAGGGGGTGAGCACTGCAGCAAATCTCCACAGGCTCAGGTCAAAAAAATGCAATGTAATACTAATCAACATTAAACTGTGCACGCATACATCAAAACCACAGTGCTGTATGAATATATGCTGTAGATAATGATTAATTCAACTAATATGGCCAAATACATATGAAGTTTAAAAGAAAAAGCACATGTATGATATAACATAGACAGATTTGCTAACCATTTTCAAATGACAGATGACTCTTTCCAGCTTTTCATGGCCACCATTTTCCCCTTTTATGAACCTTTGTTCATTCTGTAAATCATTCTGTTCTGAACTGAACGTCTTTACGTGGGATACACGCAGTATATTGTGGGTGCTGTGCAGGAGACAGATGTTCTGTTCACAGTGTTGCTCTACCTGGCAGGTGAACACTTGAACACCGAACAGCTGCCTAATTGAATTCCGTTTCTCATGTACAGTGAGTGTATACTCAAGATGGTTATATCATCTTCTCTCTCAAGGGAGGAACTGGGAGACACCGTGTGTCTGCACCAAACACTTCAGGTGTTGAGATTTATCTGAGATTTCTTTTTCCGGCATGGAGAACTATCCTCGCGAAAAGAAAGAGAGAGAGAGAGGGAGAGAGAAATGGCTCCGACTCCCCCCCGTCCCCGTGAAATGCTAAATGATTTAATTTGGGAGATAAAGCACTACACACTCTGACACCGGTGGCGTATATCTTAATGTACATCTCCCCCTGCGTCCACAACATTCTTGGCAGCTATCGGCTCCCATCCGGAAGGAGCAGGGAGCAGGCTGGGGAGAAATGAGTCCTGAGAGACATAGATAAGGCAGCCGGCTCTCGCAGGCCCTTATCTTCCTGCAGGGATTTAGGCTAGCACATAAATGTGCACACACATACGCTTACACAGTTCATCACTCTCTCTATCCCTCATTTCTACCTCTTACTTTCTCTCTCTCTCTCTCTCTGTATATCTCTTTCTCTCACTTTCTTGCACTCTCTCGTTTCCTCTCTCTCTCTCTCTCTCTTCCTGCTCTCTCTCTTTCTGTATGAAAAACACACACCCACACACTGACACACACGCTCAGATTCACATACTCAGCTAAAAAAAAACCTGTCAACCTGTTTCTTTACACTTTACATGGATTAAGTCTTTCTTTGAATTTTAAAATTAATTAACCTGGAGGAGCTGAGTTAGTGATTCCACTGTAGATTAATGTGATTCATGAAGCACATACAGTTTATAAGAGATATAAGAGCATGGGAAAAACAAACACATAGGAGAAAAACTAGCCTGTTCTGTAACAGAGTTTGTTCCGCAGGGCTATATGCCAGATAAGCTTTATAGATGAGAAACACTTCTAAACCTTTATGTTTTAAGTTTTTCTAACCAGAACCCCTTACATGAGACTGTAGAAATAGGAACTCAGAGCATAAACAAAATCTATCAAGCAACAGCATAAACAAAATCTATCTCCCTCCCCCCCCAACTAACTCCGTTGTGCTGCTCTTGGTGGCCTCTAGAGGGCGTACAGCCAGAACCTGGTGCTGAGTGTGGCTCAGAGCACGCAGCGCCTCCTGCTGCTGGCCCAGGGGAAGGGCGAGGAGCCCCAGCTGGAGTTCTCCGCCTCTGTGCTGGACATGGGGCCCGTGCTGCCCCACAGCGCCGGCGAGGAGACCGAGGTGCTCGTACGGAACCCTTGCCCGTTCCCCGTCGAGTTCTACTCGCTGGAGTTTGACAAGCAATACCTGGAGGAGGAGAGGGTGAGGATTGTCATGGGTTTTGTTTAGGGTCACCTGTGAAGCTACTGTAGTATGTGTTGATTGTTACTATGTAAACATTGCTATCATCATTTGATCGTATTATTGTAAGAACATTTTAATAGTTCTGAAAATACAATTCTCAGACACCAGAATAGCTGTACTCTCCTGACTACTAACCTGAGCAGAACTTGCTCCACATTACCAGAACTACTCACTGCTGTTTTTTCTTCAGCCTGCATTGGTGTTTATGTTACCAGTGCAAGTGTAACTCAGTTGTATGTAAAGTGCACAGGCAGACAGCCCAGGCTGACTGTAGGGTTACCTTCCTCAGGTGCTGCGCGTGCTGAAGGGCTACGATGGCCAGAATCTGCTGCTGCTGCCCCCTCGTGCGCCGGGGGAGACTCTCCCCCCGGAGCTGCTGGAGCACTACAAGGAGTTCCACGCCCATGAGTCCCACGCAGGTAGAGCCGCAATTAAGCCCCCTCCCCTGGCCATGACACCTAACAGGGTTCAGATATCACCAGAGGTGTCTCTGGAGCCACCACCGTGCACTGGCTGATATGTGGCCCCATCCCCACAACCCAGTGACTGAACAGGAGGTGTGTGCAAATGCATGAACAAAGGTGAACGTTTGCAAACAGTTTTCTGTTTGCTGTGAGTTCTCCGCAAAGAGTTTGTGAACATACTGGGGAGCTGAATGTTAAATTGGATGTTTCAATCAAATTGTTCAAATTGAAGTGTTCAGAGAACGTTCACCACTGTTTGCCGAATTTGAACGCACCTCTGACTCTTAATGTTCACAGAAATGTCTGTGCTTCATTAGTAGAATACTGTGTAGCTCTTAGTCTGAGCTGAGAGCAAACATTTTCCCTCAAAAGCTCTTGTTCCTCTCCAAAGGATGACATCCAGCTGCTAACTATTTAATACAGTGCCACGCATAATACAAAGTGAGCTGGGTTGACTGAAGCTGGTTTGCATGGTAATTTCTACTGATATCTGAGCAACACAGAGATATTATGTCAAAATGGTTGTTTCTCCACCCAAGTTTCTTCAGTTCACTTAGAGAGGCCAGTCTTTTTATACTCCTCCTCTTCTAATCTGCAGACTTAAAGGCTGGCTCTCCTAAAACTGGGGAGAGTCCAGAGGGGGAGAGGGGAGGGTCAGCAGGCCTGGAGGAGATCCAGACTGACCCAACCATAGAGCACCACCTGGACAATGACAGAGAGGTCGTGGCTATTGGCTTGAAGGAGATCGCAAGTAAAGGTAGGCTATATGAGCCACTAATGTTGTTCAGTTTTGTTTTTCTTTGTTATTATCAAACTAAACCAAATTAACCAACCAAGCAAATATCAGACACCACTGAGTCATTACTGGGTTTGAATTCATCGCTTTGTTCTTCAGAAGCTGTGAGAGATGACAGTCGGACAAGCAGCAGTGTCGGCGAGCTGGAGGCAAACCCTGTGTCCAAGGCCAACGCCCGGCACCTGGGCATTGACCTGAGCCCAGATGGATTTGCCGCCAGAAACCGCAGAGGAGTCACTATCATCGTACATGGAGCTCCACTCTCCGGTACTGCATAGAGACTATAGACTTCCTCCCACAGGCTGTGGGGGTTTCAACTCACTCCTTGGAAGCTCTCAGAAATGACTGATGATTTAGTCAGTACTAAACCATTAGTAAATACTATCCTGTAATCGCCAAGACATACTTTAAGTAACTGTGAATACTGTAGCTGTACTGTATGCAACATGAAGTAAATCAGGTTCTGTGTCTGTACATGTGTACATGTGTGTGAAGTGGCTATTTGCTGTGAGTGTGTGATGCAGTGTTGTGTGCTGCGTGCAGGTAAGACGGCGACGGCGGTGGCTCTGGCGCGGCACTACGGCGCGGCGTGCCTCTCTCTGGACGCTGTGGTGCTGGACGCCATGGCAGCAGGGGCCACGCCAGCCGCCATGCAGGCCAGAGAGCTCTGCGCCAGGGCCGCACAGGAGCACTCCCAGAGGAAGGCGGAGGAGATGGGTCAGTCACACCACCCTGTGTGTGTGTGTGTGTGTTTGTGTGTGTGTGTGTGTGTGTGTATGTGTGTGTGTGTGTGTGTGTGTGTGTGTGTGTGTGTGTGTGTGTGCGTGTGCGTGTGCGTGTGCGTGTGCGTGTGCGTGTGTGTGTGTGTGTGTGTGTGTGTGTGTGTGTTTGTGTGTGTGTATTTGTGTGTATATTTATGTGTGTGTGTATTTGTGTGTGCATGTATGTATGTGTGTGTGTGTGTGTGTGTGTGTGTGTGTGCGTCTACTAGGACGGGGTTATGTTAATAGATTTCTCTTACTTGTAATATACATTATGAATGAGTTTTACACATCTATGTGATCAATGTGTGTTGGGAGTCTGGGTGTAAGGTAGTCTCCCAGTGTTGTTATGAAACGTCCACTATTCAGTGTGTTATATGAGTGTCTGTTTAGTATGGATTGGTATTTTTGTGTGTGCAGTGAACTGTATAATTGTTTTGTGTGCGTGTGTGTGTATGTGTGTGTGTGTGTGTGTGTGTGTGTGTGTGTGTGTGTGTGTGTGTGTGTGTGTGTGTGTGTGTGTGTGCGTGTGTGTGTGTGTGTGTGTTTGAATGTGATTACAGCCCAGGCCGCTGCAGATACGCAGTCTCCCACAGCTCAGGCTCCAGGTGTACTCAGCGTGGAGGCTGTAGCCAAGCATACAGGAGAGAGCATGGAGCCAAAGGCCCAGGCCTCCTCCATCTCCACCCGCCACAAACCCACCGCCACCGGGGGGAAGAGGACTGAGCGAGCGGAGACCTCCCCAACAACAGCCACCTCCCAGGTACACACGCCGTGCAAAAGCCATAGAGGTCCAAAATGGCAAACGCTTAAGTACATTTGACAGAGCTAGAGGGCTTGAATTTGTTTGAAAAGAAGAATGTGTGTGTGTGTGTGTGTGTGTGCGTGTGCTTGCAGTTCGAGCATATCCAACGTCCCCTCGTTGTCAGTGCGAGTCAGGCGGGAGAGCTGGACCTCATGAGCTGCCTGCTCCCTGAAGAGATGCTGGTGGACATCATCACAGAGAGACTCCAGGTGAGCACCATCTGTGCCTTTTGGGTTCATTCCAGATGTGTTTGCATGTAACAATACATGTCGTAACAGTTTTAATAACAATCATGCGTATGTGTCCATCTTTGATTGTGTTATCTGCATCTGTTATAGCGGTGTCTAGTCTCGGCACACTGTTTACTATGAGGTCACAGCACATCACCATGACTTACATTGATTCATTTTACATTGATTCATTCAGCAGACACTTTTCACTCAATTCACAAGGTGTTTTGCTCAAGGGCACGGTGGAAGCCAGGAATTGAATCCACTTTTCAGGCTATCCCAGCTTTGCATGCTATCCCAGCTCCTTAACCACTACGCTACCATCGCCTCACTATGTTGCCACCGCTACCACCACCCACATGATAGGACACCACCATGAAGCATACAAAAGCCACAGCATAAGTTGGTTGCTGTTTATTACCCCCACTGCCAAAAAAACGTATTTCAATCGCCTACAATTTGGGAAATTGTTAATGAATCAATATGGATTCTTTCCTGCAGCACACAGTTTGGGAAACATTAGGGACTAGAAAAACAGAAAAGCCTTTAAATGCAGATGGAGAGGAGTTTTAGGCCATTGATTTTTTACCTGTTACCTTTCACTTCCTCAAACAGTGGCGTAGTAAGGCCCTCTATAATGAACCCTGCTCTCTTCTTGTCTGGCTTTGACTGGTCCAGCTAAGTGACTGTCTGCGGGGAGTGGTGATTGATGGACTGGACACTCTTTACTGTGTCTCGCCGAGCTGCATGTTGCATGCTGTCCTCAAGGCCTTGAACAACCGACGCTTCATCTACCTGGTTGACCTCTCTAACAACTTCCAGAACTTCACAGCCAAGGAGAAGGCGCAGAGAGAGGTGGAGGGTAAGACAGAGAGGGGCCAAAATCATACAGTATAATATAGTATAGTATAGTATCATTTTACCTGTTAAAGTTACCTTCAACAGTTGAACTGAGTAAAACAAAGAGTGACTTATTAAAAGCTGACAATACTAGACAAGTGGCTTTGAACAATGATTTTTAATAAGGCAGTCCATCATTGTCGAAAAAGTTATAATTTGTTACATTGAAGAGGAATCCCTTGTAGATGGTACAGGCCTAGTTCCTTTTTCCTTTATGGGTTGTAGACCTACTAACACAGTTGGCAGCTGAGTTAGATAAATGTGGAGCTGTTTTTGGATATTTCTGTGTCTGAGAACAGCATGTGGAAGTGTCTCCCTCTCTCCTCTCTCTCTCTCTCTCTCTCTCTCTCTCTCTCTCTCTCTCTCTCTCTCTCTCTCTCTCTCTCTCTCTCTCCTCAGAGGCTAAGCAGCGTGAGGAGGAGGAGAAGGCGAAGTTGCGGCTTCAGGAGATGGATGAGGAGGAGTACGATGCGCTGACAGAGGAAGAGAAAGAGGACTTTGACCGCCAGCGGCTGCAGATGGTGCGGGAGCGCAAGCGCAGGTGTGTGGGGTTTCTCCATGATGCGTGTCCCATCTCTACCCGCGCCGCATTGATTATAGGTCTCTCTCAAGTGTCACTGCACTGCAGGCTTGTTAAAGGCTCTCTGGATTATTTAAGCTTGCATGATTCTCTGATAGCCGATATCTGGAAACTGCACATTTTGAGAAATGTAAATGTCTTTGGAGACTGCTGGGCTAACAGCCGTACCTGCGCGCCAATAATTTCACCAGTTTCATCAATAATGTACGCCAGACAATGGCATAAAGGGGATACATCTATTGGAATTTACTAAGACATGTAGGGAGTGATGGGAGGCATTTTTCAAAGGGAGGCATTTTTCAGCCTCTCGTACTTAACAGTGTATTGGTACATTGTTTTATGTGCTCCCAGATTTGAGCAGTTGAGGTTTTTAATGTTCTCCATGCCAATTAGGACAGTGACCTTTTGGCTGTCGACCTTGACCTTGACCATGACCTCTTGATTCTTGACAGTCCAGTGTGTGTCATTAAGTAAGTGGTCTGCTCTGTGCATACCGTAAGACTGCGCTGCTGTCGTCCATGCAGGGAACAGGAGCGCATGGAGCGAGAGCAGGAGGAGAGGAGGCAACAGGAGGAGCTGGAACGACAAAGAGAGGAGGAGGAGATGAGGAAGAGAGGCAAAAAAGGAAAGAAAGATGCAGCCGCATCCAAAGAAGAGGCTGCTGGGAAGAAGAGCCAGCTTGGCTGGAAACAGGTCAGTGTCAGAGGCAAGCATACCGCCAAGAAATACACTTCAGTCAAATTTTGTATACTGGCTGTTTATGTCTAAAACAAACTAAACATCATCGTTGCATCCAACTGCATTTAAAAATGTTCTTTATGAACTTGAAGAATGCTTAGTTCTGTGAATAATAGTTACATAATAATTATGTGGTTATTAAACTGTAAGTAATAAGAAAATAACGTGAGTAATGTGAGTAGTAATTAGAAAACACGATTATTTGTTTGTTATTTTTTCCAGTCTTCATCTGCGCTTCGCTCAGAGACAAGGCTGGAAGGCTCCAAAGACAGCCGGAAAATGTCCTCCTGTCAGGAAGGCAAAGACGCGCCCCCAGCTGTAGGCGAGGGCAGCAAAGAGGCCGAGGAGAAGAAGAAGAAGAACAAAGAGGCCAAAGCAGGAGGGCAGGAGGACACTCCGCCTGCCAACGAAGAGCTGGACGGAGAAGTGGTCAGTTCAGATGGCTCAGATTGACAAGTTGAAAAATCCAGATATCTTGTGTCGTACCTTGTTCTTTTTAGTCATGTTGATTTGATGATTTGCTTTGTATCATCCTGTTGACATTGTAGTGTATGTTGTGTGTGGTGTCTTAAGCTGCTGGGACCTTGGGGATCAATAAAGTATCTATCTACATTTATCTATCATCTACTGTATCTATCTGTAATAATAACTGTTCTGACCCAACCTGTGCCACTCTGTCCAGCTGAGCCGAAGTGACAGGCAGCTCCTGCAGCGCTTCCAGGTGTACGAGCACAGCCAGGCGCACCTGAGCCACGTGCTGCACTTCTGGGACCGCGCCCAGGGCGTGCTGCTGCGGCCCTTCGGCTCCGAGGAGGAGGCCGACGAAGCGCCGGGCCCCGAGCGCCAAGCCGCCGCGTCCGGCAAGAAGACCAAGAAGGAGCGCGAGAAGGAGCGCCATGAGAAGGACCGGCTCAAGGCCGACAGCGAGGTCAAGTCCATCTCGCCGGACCCCAGCCGGATGCCGCTGGTGGGAGATCCCTCCGAGCCGCTGGAGAGGGAGGGGGTGGCAGATGCCGTTCCCCACATCATCATCCCTGTGTCCGGCAGAGGGCACTCGGTGGCCACGGAGGTCCTGCAGGACGAGAGACTACCCTCCCTTGATGAGGTACCGTACAAACTCCTTACACCCATCAGCACTGGACATATGCTCTATGCACTGTCTGCATTTTATAAGTGCCATGTATGTTAAAGTATAAACTCCAGTACTACTTAAAAACAAAAGTTGGAATTGTTGTGTTGTATAATAACCAATATTATAATGCCGGTGCTGTGTGTATAAACAGTTCACAGAGACTATTCACATATTTTCATATGCTGTAGCTGTATTGTGAGAAAAATAGAGACTGAATTGTATTCACAGCGGGGCTTGATTTGTTGAATTTGATGGTGCGAGTGGCATCTGTGACATTATAGTTTTCAACATGTGCTCAGTCCTGTATTATTATTCAGAATGGACTCTTATATCGGCCCCTCATATCTTCTCCCAGGTGCTGGACGGTTTGGGCCTGGGCCTCAAAGGCCCCCCCATCCCTCCGCCCAGCGTCTTCTCCGTGGTGCCCTACCCCGACAGGCGCTCGGAGCCCAGCCTGCAGTGCCTCCCTGGCTGCTTCACCTTCCTCCGGCTGCTCTCCCCCGAGGACCTGGCCGAGGAGAAGAAAGAGGCCGAGCTGGAGGCAGAGCTGCAGGCAGCGCTGCTGAAGGTGACCACACCGCTTCATCTCAGCAGTGTTTGTTGATTTTTTAGATGATTTTAACAGTGTTGTTTTAGCCTAGAAATCTAGACGCACCCTAGCGGGCAAAAATATTTTTTGCCTAGCGGGATGGTCTAGGGTCGCACCGTAAAGGACAAGCCTGCGTTCGACACCAGGCCAGCCTGTCTAATCAGAACGCTCGATCTGTGTACAGAGTCCTTGAGCCCGCCTTAGCACGGTGACGACAGAGCTGCGAGGCACCTTCGGCTTCCGATATTGACGCCAGTGGGCTGGGGCTTGACCATGCGTCCGTGTTCGACGAGTTGGGTGTGAGACCGTGTTGCAACAACCACAGAGAACGAAAAATGGATGAGGCTAACGAAGCGCACTCGTTTGAATCGGCTTTGGAAGAGTTAGACTTGGGCTTTTCTTTGAAGGTTGAGCAGAAAGAAGCACTCAAGTCATTCGTTTTAAAGCAGGATGTATTTGCCGTTTGCCGACCGGCTACGATTGGTCACAAGATCGATTTGATTCGATAGAATTCCAAATGTTTCCAAATGAATTCCAAATTATGCTGGGTTATATAATATACAAGAAGGTCCATATATTATTCCAATAACTAAATAAAAGTCTGGGGTTAATGTCTAAAAAAAGTGCTCTTTCAAATCAAAATCTACTTCTGAAGAATTTACACTCAAAGGTAGAGTGTGTGAGAGAAATGTACAGCATGAGAAAGACTTGTGCATTTACTGTAATAATTGAACAGTAATTTTCAAACTCAGCCTCTCTCCATATTAAGCCAGTGGAGTCCTCTGTTTCGTCTGTTTTAGGAGGATGCACTATCGCCAGCCAAAGGCAAGTCCAAGAAGGTTGAGCAAAGCAAGGATAGCCAAAAGGAAAAGCGTCGCCCTGCCTCCAAGAAAGCCCCAAAGTCCTCTGACTCTCAAACAGCCCCGTTGAACGTCATCACCCCACTCTATGATGCTGAGCTCAGCACCCAGCCGGATCACACAGGCCAACAGGAGCACAACCACAACCACAGGTGCTTGGCAAAAGCACACACGTACACACAAGAAAGCACACAGAAACACAGAATCACTCTCACACACTCACACATACACACACACACACACACACACACACACACACACACACACACACACTGTTTTCTATGTTGTCTCTCATTATGTACTGTACATGTCTCCTCCTGGGAACAATAGCAGCAGCCATCTCTGGAGAGTGGTGCACTCGGCCAATTAGCTCCTTAGTTTCCCTGAATGCACACGCAATCCCAATCTCCTCTAAAAGCCTAAGGTCTGGTCAATCACAATGCATGTGCCACAGGAACTGATTTACATGTTCACCTTCTAGGATTTCAGAAGAGTAGCTGTGTGCACATCCCACCATCCCACTGACATTTGCTCCCGTTTAATGTAAAAAACAAGCAACGTTTCAACCCTACTGGGTCTTCATCAGGCAAATGGTGAACAAATTCACCATTCTAGTATTTCACAGTTGAGCAGAAACGCACATTGCACATTTATTCAGGCAAACATACTATGTTACCTGTAGGTTCCTCATTTGAAAGAAGCAATTCTGAGTGTGCACCATTAGTAGATAGATGAGTATGTTTGTTGTGCAGGTGATATTAAGTTTACACATACAGTACATACAGTATGTATGTTTTTGCAGGTGATATTAAGTATACACATACAGTATGTATGTTTTTATACACACTTTTAGTATATCAGGCCCATACAGTACATGTGCCATGTTCAAGGACACCTGGCAGGGACACCTCTGGATCACCAGCCATCTAAAGACCTGGTGTGGATGAAACTGTTCTTCATAATCCTCTGTTATTCCCTGAAGGCTGACCAATTTCCGCTGGATTGTGCCTGCCAATGGCGAGGTGACCCTCAAGTTGTGGTTCCATTCTGCAGTGCTGGGCACGTTCAAACAGACGCTCAACTTTGAGGTGATGGGCACCAAGAAACTCTACCAGCTGCAGTGCCAAGGCATTTGTGCCTACCCAAACATCAGCAGAGATCACAAGTACGCAGGCTACCTGTTTCTACCACTTTGAAAATAACCTGAAATGTGAACTAAGGCTGTGCATGGGTTGTTCAGGCTTGTTATTGAGGATTGATGTCAAATGAAAGTTGAGTAAAGTGAAATTTGAAACTTCACTCAACTTCTGAATTAGATGACTTTCATTCAAACCCTGAGGGGAGATCCGTGGACTTAGATATGTCACCCTGCAATGTTGTAGCTAAATGTGTAGTTATGCCGAAGACACTTCTATGACACTTGTGCTGTTACAGCGCCCGTTCTGCCGTCTTGTTTTGTGATGAGAGATTATTCTGAGACCCCGGCTTGAGAGTGAAATTGTATTTTGGTTTGAGCATTGCAACCCTTTGTAAATGTCATGTTGTAAACATAAAGACCAGTTCGGCAAACGTCGCAGAGGAAAGGTCATTCAATCATCCGGCACACCCCTGCTGTGAGGGAAATGTGAATGACTAATCTATCTCGTCGCTCAGTCCTCTGGGGCCTCCTGGATCTGCAGTGAGAGAACATCTGCAGGCTTCAGAGACAAAGCCTGACGGAGGTGTGCTTGCATGTGTGTGTGTGTGTGTGTGTGTGTGTGTGTGCGCGCGTGTGCGTCTGTCTGTCTGTGTCTATTCCGCAGGGTGGTATTTGCTACCAGTAAAAAAATTCAAAATCCTGAGGAGGTTGTGCAGAAAGCCTATATTGTCCGAAAGGGCCTCTTTGACTTTGGACCCCTTCTATGTGGAAAGACAAGAGACAGGTACTGGAGTTTGTACTCACTCACTCACGCACTCGCTTACTCACTCATTCACTCACTTACTCTCTGATTCGTGGGCTCACTCACTCATGCTCTCACTCATTCCCATAGTAGTGCAGTCTCTCACTCAAGGCCAAGGTATACATGCCTTGGTACTCATACTGTACATACACGATATACATATCGTTAGTGTTCATGGACAATCGAAATATCACAAAACTTTTTGTGTGCAATGTATTCGCCTGTGTATACCCGTTTTAATGCTTTCACTTGGGGTCGAGAGAGCCAAAATAAATTTACAATGTTATTTATTTTATCCGACCCTTTTATCCAAAGTACAGATACAGTACATGTTCTCATCCATTTGTTTGTTCCCTAGGAATACATTTACTAGAGAGCCAGTGATAAAATAAAACTTTGCTTATTTCATGCTTCAGCGAATCATAGCTGGTTTTCAATTACATTACAAAAGAATTTTAAGTAGGTAGCTAGTGCTTTCTAAGTAGAGGAGACCATATTTTTGAAGGGGAGGAGAAAACTGGAAAACTTTGCTCTTGATTGACACAAGGACGAGATACTATATCAAATTACAAACATGGAAATTGAGTTCTTGTATTGTGCTTGCAATTGATACAGCCACATCAGAGAGTCTGATATATACTTTGAAGACACCCATATCTGTGCTTAGTGAAAACACACATTACGTACAATAGTAGTATACCTAGGCCTTCACTCACTCACTCACTCATTCTTTCTCTCACTCACTCACTCATTCTTTCTCTCATTCTTTCACTCACTCAACTCATGTTGCGTGGACAGTTTGGACTGAAACTACTCAATGTGCAAAAAAAAAGGAAAACACACGTTTTTGATATTGGAAGGTTGAGCCCTAATTTATGTCTGCGCCATTTGATGATACTGTACATATTTATACTATGTGTAAAAAAGCAAACAAGTATATCACAGCATGAACTGTATTCTTACCCTCCATGATATGTGAAACACTTATCCAATAGAGTTTGGGGTCTATGAAAGCTATGTTGCAGTTTTTTTCTCAATTACTTTGGTGCATTTCTCGAATCATCATTAACATTTGCACAACAGTCAGTGCATTTCTCAAAACAATTAGAGCAAACTACACTACATAGTGGATTACCTGCAAAAGTGTGTATCATGGTCAAAATTCTTTGTTTATGCCTCAAAAGCAAATATTTATACCAATGAAACTCCAATGAAAATGAATAGTCCTGACGTCATTGTCAAGATAGTCAAACTGTTTTGTCTTGTTGTCAATATGACTTTGTAATTGTCTAATGAACAATGTGCAAGGCAGCACTATTTTCTATTCCAAAACTACAAGTTACACATTAATGTTTGTGGATGGGGTTGGTTGCTTGACAATGTTTCAAAGTTGATCATTGTGATCATAGAGAGAAAAGGCTTTTAAAGCATTGTGCAAATGACAAATGAACAATATACTGTAAAACATCCCTTTGTCAGAGCTGTGGACTGTACAGTACATCTTTCTATACATCCTGACATTCCTGTCTGTCAGATCATGCGATATGTATACAGTATGTATGCTAGACAGATATGTTGTACAGTGTATGCTAGACAGACTATATATGACAGCTAGTTATGACAGCTAGTTCAACACATTTGCATGTAATGACACAAGCTATGAAATATGGCCCATTTGTTATGTGGTCTAGGAATATTCAGCAGTGTACTGTATTTTGACCAACACCACATACGGAATTGGAAATAATAATGAAAAAAAAAAACAGACAAAATCAGTTGCATGGATGTTCTAAAGCGTTGCTATTTGTTCGAGATGGGGAGAAATTGCTTTAAGGATATGCCAAAGCAATGAGATGATATGGAGTCAAACGGTTTTGAGGATTTGAATTCTGCCAAAGTGACTGAGAAAAACTGTTATTTCTTTGGAAAAAGGGCATAAAAACAGAAACCAATGAAAACTTGTTTAAACATTTGCAAGGGATGACTGCTGTGCTTAGAAAAACTCCAAGTTCTTTGTTACCAAGTCTGTCTGGAACTGGTGAATGATTTATCTGAATGTGTTCCTCTGGGCTACCGCAGATATAAGGAGAGGAAGTACCCAGAGAATATGGAGAGGCTCGTAATGTACAATAACTCCCCAATGGAAGCAGAGATCGACTTTTGCTTCCAGCACGACACCAAAGCCACCACCTATCTGTTGGACCCACCCGCAATGACGCTCAAGCCCAGAGAAAAGAAGGTGGGCCACAGTATATCACTGTATAGATTTATAGGCAGCCATTGCTCACAGTGTGCAAGTGTTCATACACATCATTACTCTACTGTATACTGTAGCACTGTATGGCACTTAGGGAAATGTAGTGATTGAACTACACGAATTAAAACATTTCACAGTGAATACCTGCTATTTCCCAACTATTAGGGAAATGTAGTGATTGAACTACACGAATTAGAACATTTCACAGTGAATACCTGCTATTTCCCAACTATTAGACACGGTTTCTACATTGATTTTGCAAAATTTCTTCAGCTATGAGGTTAATATACGGGGGCAGTTAATACTGTATGGTATTAATATGCTTTTGTTTCTTTTAACTTGCATAAAACACTGTCCTGCGGCTCATACACTATGCGGCTAATACACAGGACATTACTGTATATATATGAAGCGCTGCCACTCTCACGGTCACTGTTGCTGTTGCTGTTGCTGCGCTGTTGCTTTGGCAGGAGCTGGTGATCTGGGCCTACCCCATCACCCCGGGCCAGATCGACGACAGTCTGGTGTGCTGTGTGAAGGACAACCCAGACGCCGCGGTGTTCCGGCTATCCTGCCACGGAGTCCGTCCCGAGCTGGACCTCGAGCGCAAGCACCTGCACTTTGATAAGATTCTGCTGCACAGGTGTGTTTTGGGGCTTCCTGCTTGTCAGTGATCTGTGCCGTGCTTTTAGACTTTTAGCTCTTAATTACATTCACTGTCACAAATACTCTCCACAGAGAGAGCAGCAGTTGAGGGCAGCAGATGGGAATAACAGCCTCATTAGACCAATGGTTCAGCAGTTCAGCTGCATGTATTAGATTCTATTAATAAGAAAAAGCAGAATCCAGCTCCATTTCCCATTCTAATCCTGCTCACTATCTCAGTTTTTGTTGTGCTTTCTTTCATGCTTTGTTGTCTCATTCTCTCCCCTCCTCTCTCTCTCTCTCGCTCTCTCCCGGTGCCCCTCCCTGGTCATCAGGAAAGAGACTCGTAACCTGCTCCTGCGGAACACTAAGACCCTGCCGGTGGCGTGGCGTCTGAGCGGGATGGAGGTGCTGGGCGACGAATTCAGCGTGTCGCAGGACCAGGGCGTCCTGCTGCCCCACTCAGAGTTCTGCCTGCAGATGCACTTCAGGGCCGTCAAGCCCGTCAACCTCAAGAGGGCCGTCCGGCTAGAGGTGGGCGTCTGCAAGGGCGGTGTTCAGTTGGGAAAGCTGGGATTCTTCAAGAGCGTTTGGAGTAACTGAAGGTCCTACGTAGGAAAATTGATGAACAGCAATCGTCCTTTTTTGAGGAGCAGATTTATTAAGGCGTTATGCCTGTTTCAGGCGTTATTTTCTCACAATGTCTTAAAAATAGGTTGTCAAAGTGCACATCTCTTTTTGTGAGTAACATTTCTGACATTTAAAAGTACCGTGTAGGTGTAAACCAGATTGCATTAAAAATGTGTGACCAGGATAAACTTTCAGAAACAACGGAATCGGTATTCAGAGCAGCAGTTTTGCTCACTTGTACCATTATGTAATTAACCTTTACTTGTTTTGAATTTTTATGTTCTGAGTTTTTCACTTCATTCACATTCCTAGTTATCTGTGAGTTAACAGATGCTGTCCTCCCCATTTTGTGTGCACATGTGTAAGGTGTGCTTGTATTTCAGGTTTCAGATGCGGATGGTATCCTGGGAATTTTCCACACTGAGAACATTCAGGTGTCTGCTGAGGCCTATGATGTGGCACTAGACATCACTTTCCCCAAAGGTCCTCAAGCCAAATGACTTGATCTCTGAAATACAGTATATGGCTTATGTATGGAAGGTACTGCATGTGGACTCCTGCTCACCCTCTTTGACTGTTATTGTTATTGTTTTGTCCTCTAAACACCTAGGCGCTGATGGAGGGCTGGATTTTGGAACTGTTAAAGTAGCAGAGGAAGTGAAGCTATCGGTGAACCTGAAGAACAAAGGCAAATATGACATCGCCTACAAGTGAGGAGCACACATCATACGCTCTTGATTCAACACAACACAACGCAGACCATTCTCCATTTTGTTTTTCTATGAAAAAGCAAGCCTCATACACTATGTACTGCTATCCCTTTTCCCTGCATCAGATTCGTGCTGGAGCCGACTGTTCCTGAATTGCCTGACCTGAACTCCGCCTTCACCGTGCTGCCTCAGAAGGGCGTGCTCCACCCCACCGACCGTCCCGCTGGGGTCCAGTTCGTCTTCCGCTGCAACAAGGAAGTGCGCATCGAAGATCAGCCAGTCCTGCGCTGCCAGGTAACCAATGTCTGGTACATTTCTGGTAGTTGCACAGCGACATCCTTGTATGTAAGCATCTGTAATCTCTCTTTTTTCTTGTGTGTTTTCACAGGTTATTGAACCAAATATTTCAAATGCTGGGGAGACCATCGCCATCATTCCCATCAAGGTCTCTGTCCTGTCTGTCTTTTCCAAATACTCCATATCACCCCCCAGTGACATCAACTTTGGACCCCTTGTGTACGGGAGTCGCAAGACCCGAAGCTTCAGCATTGAGAACAAGGGGGACTTTGAAGTCCGCTACCAAGTCTCCAGGATCTGCAAAGACACCCAAGGGCCTGCGCAGAGGAGAGGGTGAGAGACCAAACCCTGACCTTCCCTCTCCTTCACTCACTTGTATGCAGGCATGTGTTGAAAGGGAAGGGCCTTGAAGGAAAATCTATTTGTTTGACCAGTGAACCTTTGAGATAAGCATTTTAAAGGTCTTGTGATAACCATTGTTGGCAATGGAGCTGATGTTTGTTAGATCGCATCACTGGTCTTTGCCACGCTGCTCAGAGGTGGGGAGGGTATGATTAGCCTCCTGCGTATGTAAGTTCAGGCTGGTATCACTGAAGCCGACCTGAGGCTAGTTCTGAAAGACTGCTTTTTTCCCCCACAGGATAGCCAAGAGGACGTCGCGAGAAAGTCACTCGGCCAAGCCTATCACCGGCAGGCCTCGGCGAAGCGACTCCATTCAGAAAGACAATATGGTGGCTCAGGTGAGAGAGAAGGCCAGATGACCCTGCTATCTGAAAGAACACTGAAGGCTGGAGACAGACGTGCACGTGATATCTCTACAGGCACCTCTGGGCCTACTGTGTTCATGTTAGCTACAGCGATACCTTTGTGCTTTCATTGTTATAGTTCTCGTCGTTCTCGGTGTGAACGGCCCCTTACACAAGCATATAGAACAACATGCAAGTCACTGTTGTGCTGTAAGGTGATGATACTCAGATTTAGCTGTTGATCGTCAGCTTTTTTTTATATCTTAATTGGTAAACCCACAGACATTTGCACTGATTTTAGAACACCTTAGCTGTTCTAAAAGCAAACAACTGACTCGAGTGGCTTATTGCTTTTCTAAGACTGTTACTATGTCTGTGTCAAGATTTCATACTACTCTAACTTCGTGTTAGCACATTGCTATAGAACAAAATGCGGCCAAGGTGTATGTTTGTGTTGGGTTTTACACCATAATCAAGGACCGGAACTATCAGTTTTTGAAACATGCATCTTCTCGCTGCTTCCAGACCCGCTTCACCACAGGAGTGTTCTCGCTGGCGCCCTGCTTTGGCGTGCTGACCCCGGGGGCCTCCCAGGTGGTGACCGTGGAGTGTGTGGCCGAGCAGCCGGGCCTTTGGCAGGAGTACCTCGCCGTGGACATCAGCGACCGAAACCCTCTGGACAACCCTGGAGGCATCCCCTATCAGCTGGTGGCAGAAGTCTGTATGCCAGGTGTGTGTGTGTGTGTGTGTGCGTGCGTGTGCATGTGCGTGTGCGTGTGCGTGTGCGTGTGCGTGTGTGTGCACGCTTTTGGTTGTTTAACTACAGATTAACTGCACTTCTGTCAGGCCACTTACTGGAAAACTCATTGTGAAGCTGTTGTTTCACTATTTGGTTAGTACAGTAAGTATACTGATGTGCATCTAATAAGATCTGGCTAGCTTGATGAGCAACACTGTCATGTTCCCTGGATGCTCTCTGCCCTTAGGCATCATCAAGGACCTTTCCTCCATCTTCGAGGAGCACCACATCTGTAAGAACAGCAACATGCTGCAGTGTGAGCAGTTCAGAGATGCCAAAGGCGTCTACGTGGAAGACGACAATAAGTTCGTCTTCAACAACGTCGTCGTCGGACAGTCGGCCAAGGCCCGCCTCCGCCTCACCAATAGCGGCAAAGTCCCCTGCGCCCTGAGTCTGTCTGCTAAATCAGTGCAGTCCAAGGTTGGTGTATTACTGTTTGCCTGTGTGTTGTCCAGCTGAGTGAACTGTGCGTCTCGACTGAAAGGAGATCTTTTTCTGTTTTCCTCAGACCACCCGCACCACGGAGGTGTTTGAGCTGGTCCCCAGTAAGATGTGCCTCCCCAGCCACTCCCACGCCTTCGCCGTCATCACCTTCACCCCGCCCAATATGCAGAGCTATCATGGCGTCTTTGAGGTCACCCTGGAGGGAGCTTCCAGGTAAAGCTCAATCCTCAGGAAGGGACATCTGTGCAACGTTGTATACGTTTTGAAATAATCATCCAATAGTGTATGAGTTCTGCCGTCGGTTCATTGTACTTTTCATCAGTCCTTTTCACCATCATCATTTTCATTATCCTCATCATCCTCATCCTCATCCTCCTCTTTCTCCTCATCATCCTCGTCCTTGTCCTCCTCCTCATCCTCTTTCTCCTCATCATCTTTGTCCTTGTCCTCCTCCTCATCCTCTTTCTCCTCATCATCCTCGTCCTTGTCCTCCTCCTCATCCTCTTTCTCCTCATCATCTTTGTCCTTGTCCTCCTCCTCATCCTCTTTCTCCTCATCATCCTCGTCCTTGTCCTCCTCCTCATCCTCTTTCTCCTCATCATCTTTGTCCTTGTCCTCCTCCTCCTCCTCCTCTTCCTCCTCATCATCACTACACTTTCCCTGTTAAAAGATCTCTGTGTGTGCATTTTCATGGTCTGTTTCAGTGCGATGGCGGTGGGGAAGACCAAGCTGCTGGTGATGGACCTGGTGGGCGATGGGAACCTGCCCTCTATGAGCATGTTGCGGCCCGTGGTCAGGAACAGCCGGGGCCAGCCCGTGCTCCAGTTCAAACGCTTGCTGGTTGGCCGACAGCAGACTTTACCGCTCGTCATTAAGAACACCGGAAACCTACCTGCAAAGGTGAGCCCAGTGAATTCAGACAGTGCAGGAAAGACTATCAGAAATGCAGTCTAAACATTGTTAATACAAATTAGAATTATAGCTGATACAGACAAATAAGAAATGAACCAAAAGTTATTTCTAGTGAAACTCAACATGATTGCAAAGATCATATTTACAGTAATTTATCGCAGCAGTATTGTAAGTGTTGTTATAAATGTCATTTTTGGATTGTAAACAACAACACTATGTCAAATGAATGAAATGAACTGTTACAGGTCCCACAATTGTATATAGGCATAAGTTATGCTGTTCCTATGTGAAAATTATAGAAATAATAATAAAAAAAAGATTTCTAGAATGTTCTGATGAGCTCCTGATCATCTTCAGGCCACTATTGAATTGCAAGACCAAATGGGAGTGTTCAAGATGAAGGCTGCGCCTTGCACTCTATCCAGAATCATCACCCCACTGATGCCAGAGGGTGGAAGTGGAGAAGGTTGGTTGGTGCTGCTTCTACATCATCACACACATATTGCATTACATAGACTTGCCAGAGGGCCACCTAGATTCTTGTCCTTGTCACACTCTGGCAATAGGCAAGTCAGGTTGGACTATGCAATGGTAACAGTCAGTCCTAAAGTCTTAGAAAATTCCTCCATAGTGGTGGTGACAGAAGCAATTTTTTCACATATTATCTCATAAGCCTACAAAACCCAATGAGAAGGACAACCCACTTCTGATTTAAAGACTGTCTCTTTAAACTGCTGTCCCACAGAGGAATCGTTGGGCAACGTTTTGTCGCTGGAGGTGAGCGTGGGCCAGCAGGCAGAGTTTGAAGTGGAGTTCTGTCCTGGAAGCGCTCAGAGCTTTGAGGCCTCCATACGGCTGGTGGTGGCCGATAACCTATTTGAAGAGACGGAGGTGCAGCTTTTAGGAGAGAGCTACCAGGACATCGTCACACTGGACAACATCATCAGCAAAGAGCTGGAATCCACAAACGGTAAGACCCTACCACCTATTCTAAATATGAATTCTCACCATTATATCCACAGGTAAACCCTACAAGATGATCCAGTTGTTGGAATTTGGGGAGTCTGCTCTGTGTTTTCTACTACACAAGAAGGGTGATCATTGGGCAATGGGCATACAGTAGTATACATTTGGATAGTCCTTCAACCATTCAGACTAACGATCCGCGTGCGCCAGGTGGACAAGCCAGTTTTGAATGGTCCCACAGATTTGTAATGGAAGCAGGATAGAAAAATGTTTCCAGTAAGAGCTGTAGGACAAAATCCAATTGGCGGCAGATTGGGGCGGGGATTACTCCGTCTGTCTAATTTCCCCTCCCTGTTTTCAGACAAGTCTGACCACCTGCACTTCGGCGACTGCTACGTGGCCAAACCCTACCGGGCCACCTTCACCATGACCAACCTGAGCGGCTCGGACGCGCTCCGCTTCGAGTGGCCGGCGGACAGCGCCCAGGTGTGCTTCTCCCCGCGGCTCGGCCACCTTCACGCCGGCTGCTCCAAAGACGTGACCGTCACCTTCTGCTCCAAGCAGCCCACCGTGCTCAGCGGCCAGCCCCACAAGTGCAGGCTGTGCCGCGTCGTCTTCCAGCAGCCCGTGGACCAGGTGGAGGACTGGGATGACCGGCAGAGGACGGTCAAGTGGGTGGACGCCTCCAAACCGGCGGCCACTCAGAAAAAGGAGCCGTCCAAAAAGAAGGTACTGCATTACGCAATAAGTTTTTGTTGTTGTTGTTGTTGTTGTCGTTTGGAAGGCAGTGCAAGTTTATTACCTCCGCCAAGGAGGTTATGTTTTCATCGGGGTTTGTTTGTTTGTCTGTCTGTTTGTTTGTTAGTTTGTCTGTCTGTTTGTTAGCAAGATAACTCAAAAAGTAATGGATGACATTTTCAAGGAAGGTCAGAAATGACCCAAGGAAGAAACGATCAAACTGTGGGAGTGATTGGTATCACGGTCGGGATTCCAGAGGCGTTTATGTTTTTCGCTTAGCAGTGTAATGGCATGATATGGCCACGTGGTGGTGATCTGAATAGTTTAGGTTCAAATGTATGACAACCTAGGAAGAACAATACAGGCGGAGGTCTGCGCTCTCTGAGTGCTTTTCTAGTTTATGTACTGCATTCCATACACAGGTATAATTCAATGTGCTGTACATAAACTAATGAATAATGGTAAATAAAAGCATGAAAGGCAATAATTAAAATGGTATTAAAGTGGAATAATTACAAACATAAAAGGCACAACGAAGAATAAAGTAGGAAAAACTTTTCCTACCATTCAATGGGTTGAATAACCAGCATGTCACCCAAGTCTGCAACACAGATAAAAAACTGTACAGAGCACTGATGGATGACTTGGAGAACAACTTGGAAAGGCAATTTTGTAAGAGGGCTTTTTATTACCAGTTGGCTGTTTTGCATACTTCTGACTTACAGTAATTGGGAGCCTTGGGCTGCATGTGTGTGTTGAAGGTGATTGAGATCGATCCAGAGCCCTCCAACACTGTGGTGGAGAACTCCTCTAGAGAACTGGAGCTGCTCCTGAGCGCCGTGTGCGACTACGCAACCTTCTCCTGCCACACTGAGCCCATACACTTCAAGGACACCATGCTGTACCAGACTCGAGTCTACAAGTAAGTGTGTCTCCATCGTGTGTGTGTGTGTGTGTGTGTGTGTGTGTGTGCAAGATGCTATAGGTACACTTGTGCATGTGTTGTGTGTTTCTGTATCATGGCATATTCATAATGGTGTCAGATTCCACAGGTTACCGACCAACTCTGTCTAATGTCTCCTAACTGTGGAATGAGTTCTGACTTTTCTGTGCTCTTTGTCAGACTCCAGATGTCAAATAGCGGCACAACCCAGATGGACTTCTCCTGGCAGATCATGTATGGTGGAGCAACAGCAACAGATCCCAGAGGTAAAAAGACACCGTCAGCCTACATAAGATGTGATATATTTTAAATGATTAGCATGCAAGCTGAAAATAATTATTGACCTGATACCGCAGCTGGAGTTTTCTTTTATGATGGTCTACAAGCTGTTGCTGCAAATCACAACCAAAGCCAAGCAAAAAGTGCTTTGAAACTCTGAAGCTGATACCTTTGCTTCCTTCCTCTAGTTATAATGTGACAAAGCAAACGGTGTGATAGATTTTTAAAATTATTTTAAAAATAGATTAAAATGAAAATAGCCCCATTTCATCACATACATTCCTTCACCATACCAAGAGATTGGCATGCTAGCCTATTAGCCTGTTTGATGCTCAGCTCAGTGCAAATCAAACCACTGCACTGCACTGTATGTGCTTGCAGATGTCCCCAGCCGCTCCGGTGGCCAGTCTCGCTGTGGCACGGCCCTGCGCCCGTGCTCCTCTCTGAGCAGCGTGTCCAGCATGCTGCTGGGGGACCCCGAGCTGCCGCCGTTCTGCGTGGAGCCCAGCGTGGGAGCCATCGGCCCCAAATCCAGCCAGACCTTCAGCGTGCGCTTCTCCCCCATCGAGGTGGCCGACTACCAGGCTCAGCTGGTGTGCAGGTCTGGAGCTCCTCTGAAAGAGACATGTCACTGTTGCAAAACACAGTCTAAGCACACACACACACACACACACACACACACACACGCACACACACACTATGCTCTGTGACCAAATCCACTCAATCTTACCTTCATTCCCAGCTCCTTAGTCCAGTACTTCTTAAAAGCTCTTAGTTGTACGCATCCAGTAACGGTTCCTCCATTGTTCTCGGCAGTATCCCTAATCTGAAAGACGAGCAGGGTCCCACCATACAAGTGCGAGGCTACAGCCTACTCCCCTACTGTCACTTCCACCTGGAGGAGTCCGACTACATCACGGGCAACCGGCGCAACCCAGAGCTGCAGGGCCCACAGAATACCCCTCCACCATGCACCCTGGACGCCAGCACACGGGTCATAGAGTTCACATCCATCGGGGTCGGTCTGCGCACCACCAGGTTTGTGGTGCCCCCTGGGAGAGCTGGGAGATATCATCAAAATGTCACATATATCACAATATTTTTGGTGAATTCAATAACAAAAAAAAGGCTAACATCACTAGCCTCAAGGGAAGGTATATTTCCATATTTTATAGATTTGACAAATCAGGCCATAGATGGACTGTACATGTTTGCCTATTACTGCAACCCAATGGCAACAGACCTGATTTACTTTGTTCATTACTACTGTTACAATTCTGATAAATAATTACAATATACCATAGACAATATGGCACTGCCCTACCTCTCTTGTGTATAGCCCACATCCCATTATGTGTTTTGTCAAATGCTACCTTGAATGATATACCTTTAATGAAATCCTACTTAGTCCTTTACATTTAATGCAGTCATTTGCAACCATTACACATGAAGACTTGGTTGTGAAGTTATAGGAAGGCTCTCTGTCTCCCCACTGCAGGCAGTTCAGCTTAGTGAACCCCACCAACAAGCCTTATTCTTATGAGTGGAGATGTGTGGACACTACGCCCTCACCTTTCAAATGCCGCACTCCCAATAGCTCCATCCTACCTGGAAAGAAAGTGGAGGTGAGTGGAAAGAGTATTAAAATCACAGAAGATTTGTCAAGTCATTTATTAAACTAATCAATGCTAATAATGAAACCTCTCTGAGTGGTTGATGGTAATGAAATATAGAAAAATAAGGTGGGCAAACATGTTCTGATCTTAGACAGTGGGGAACCTGTTACTCATGCAAGACTGGACAAAACAATAATAATAAACTATGATAACCTGTGATAACTGGTCTGTAGTGTAATCTATTCACAAATTCAAATATTTGTTTTGGAAAGGTGAGGAGAAATGTGGGTGTGTCAGTGAATGCTAGAGATCAGTGTTAACAGAGCTGGGGACAGCTCCATTTTCTAGCTCCATGAGTTTTTCTCCTCTCAAACCCGACGTTACTGACCACAGGTGATTTTCGACTTCCGCGCCACGGCCTTGGAGCTGGTGGAGTCGTTTTGGACCTTCCAGATCCCTGAGCGCAACATCTCTGTTCCCTTCTTACTGGTGGCCACTGCTCGTGACCCAGTGGTCTACTTTGACCAGGCCCACCTCAACATGGGCAGTCTGCTCATAGGTAAGTCTATATATGTATAGTTGGACAGGGATCTTGCCATCTTGCTAGTCAGACTCATTTTTTAAAGTATATTTGTGTAGGTAGCTACTGTAGTTCATTTAACATCCTCAGATTCTTTTTGATGACTTATAGTCAAAGGCACAAGCACTCCTGTTGGTCCCAGTTATCATCCTTCCTATTCCCTCTGCAATGCCTTTTTAACTGCTGCGCATATTATTCACTGTGCATGCTTTCTCAGTGCCTGCTTTAAAAAAAACAAAAAACAAAGAGCAGTGTGTATGAATGTCTATACATAGCCCTGAATGATATGGCTACTGTATGTGTCTTCCTATAGGCCGTGCGGTTCAGCACACACTGAATCTGGTGAACAGTGAGAATAAGCCGTTCCAGTTTGCTGTCCAGGAGAGTTCCTGCTACTCCGAGGGCTTTGTGGAACAGCTGCAGGTGGAGCCCATGCAGGGGACAGTTCCAGCCAATGACAAGCAAGTAGCAACTTAAACATACCTACCGTATAACCACTGACTGAATGTGGAACGGGTTAGGCCTGGATCTGTTTTGGATGGCATAAGCCGTCAGAGACAGAACGTGTGTACTGTATGTGCTCTCCTTTATGAATGATAGCAGGTCAATTATTAATCTCAAACCCAACACTAATTTACAGCCTACTGTATGTATGGGTGATTGGTGATGATTGTAGTGATAGTGAGGTCCCCTCTTCACTTTGGGTGCCTAGAAACGCTCTATATGAATGGACTGTATTGTTGTTGTTTTATTCCTGAACGTGGCGTTTTAACATCCTAGAACATCGTTCATCTACCTCTTTGTCACGGCAGGTTGCCAGTGGTGGTGACTTTCAGGCCCAACCAGGCGGGTGAGGTGGCCTTTAACCTGGCGGCGAGCGTGCAGAGCAAGGTGCAGCCGACCGTGCTCAACATGAAGGCCGAGTGCTACAGCATGAGCGCCACGGTGCAGTGTGAGGACCCCGAGGGCCTCGTCACCGACATGGCGCCCAACGGCCTGCACGAGGTGGACTTCAAACAGGTCAGTCATGACACGGCAAAGCTAGACTAGAAAAGCACTCGGAGAGCGCAAACCCCCGCCAAGTGAACACATAATCGCCTCCTGCATCCAGACGGTGATACAGATCACTCCCATAATGTAATCGTTTCGTCCTTGGGTCATTTCAGACCTTCCCTGAAAATTTCATCGAAATCCATCCATAACTTTTTGAGTTATCTTGCGAACAGATGGACAGACAGACAGAAAGACAGACAGTACCTCCTTGGTGGAGGTAATAAATTAGATAAGCAGATATCCTGTACACCAACTTCATAGAGTTGGTTACTTTGTGCATTTCAGTGAACATGCTATATTTTTGGGTTCAAAAGCATGCACAGGAAAATAAGCTAGTGATGAGGCATAGGTTGCAGAAGTAACCTCAGGCCGGATTCAAACCTGGGTCACCATGGGCCACTGGGCCCATATTTGAGGCTGAATGCTGATGTATGGCAGACATTCAATTTCACACAGCTATTCAACTTTGGTTCCTTTCTCTGTCCCTAAAGGTGGAGTTG
>NC_085003.1:10930837-10938337 GCF_963854185.1 Sardina pilchardus | reverse complement strand
TTGTGCCCATTTTTATGTTTGTTTTTCCTTCTCTTGCTCTGCTTTTCTCTCTCTCTCTCTCTCTCTCTCTCTCTCTCTCTCTCTCTCTCTCTCTCTCTCTCTCTCTCTCATTCAGGGTTCGATTTTTTTCCCCTTCCCGGATGGCACAGGGATGCTCTATACGCTGGTTGGCACTGCTGAGCCTCCCAAGCCTGTGGCCACCATCAGCCACGAGCTGCCCTGCAAGACCACCTACACCGAGGTGCTGCCTGTGCAGAACTGGCTGCCCAAGCCACAGAGGTGCTGTAGACCCACAGCATTTTACAATGCGCTCCACTATTAGAGTATGCTCACAGAGAGCCTATATGAGATTGGCCCATTGATTCACTAGAGCTTACATTGGCTCCTTGCTGCAGTTTGTTTGTCTTGATAAGAACACAGTTGATTTCTGTGATTTCTGATCTACAATAGAGGCTAGCACGTATAGCGCATTCATTCACTGGAGGTGTATGTTTTATACTATAGATGCCATGATTTAAGCAGTTTTCTTAACAGAAAGATAAAACAAAAACGGTTACAACTGGACTCTTTCTACCGCGCAATCATAATGCAAACACACTTGCTGCAAATATTGCTTCAGTTCCCACTGCTCGTGTTGGGGCAGATGTTTCAATTCAGCTCTGATAGAAACTAATTTCACTTGTATAATTGCATTTCCGCTAGACTTCACAGTGATGACAGCTCAAGTGGGAGAACAATATGCCTCGGCCCTCGCAAATCCACACCTGTGTTCTTTAGTCGTCCTCACACGGAGTGTCCCAGATAGCCTCTCTGTCCTGAGGGAGATTTCCACATGCCCCTTTTCCCTCTCCAGGTTCCGTGTTTTGCTGGAGATGATTAAACCGGATCGTCCAGACAGCACCATCTCTCTGAAAGGCCTGGATTATGTGGACGTGTCGGGCCTGGCCACCAAAGACCATAAAATCTCCTTCTTCTCCTATAAAGAAGGCACGTTTCATGCCAAGGTGAGACAGACCAGCAACTTGTTCAGTAAATCAGCACTGGGACTGTGAGACTTGCACTTGTGGTTAGATGCCAAATGCATTTCATTGTTTAAGGACTTGTTCTTGTCCAATAAAATATAATCTACTAATGTCATTTTGAAGGAGTTGGCCGGGTCCCCTTCCAAGCATTTTAGCTAACATCTGGATCTGTTAATTAGCCCATCACCCTAGCCAAGAGGTGGAGATAATGAATGAAATTGCCTTTTTGTCACACAAAAAAGTAATCAGGCTTCATGCTGAATCAATCTCTTCCCGTGGGATCTACCTCTGGAAGTGATTTCTGCTCGGATCAGGATTAACTCTCTAAAGGGTCACACCAAGAATGATAACTAGAACCATAACTAGAACCGTAACGATAAAAGCGTCCACACTGACCAACGATAAGCAACGATGTGATGGCTAAAGTGTGATGGGTTCTGATTTTGTATCGTTCTCAAAATCGTTCTGAAAGCGATCGTCTACGATATCGTTCTTCATGTCGTTATTGTTATAGTTTGTTTATGTGAGAACATCGTCATTCATGTTAACAAGAACGATTTATTTTTTAGTTATCGTAATAATTATCGTTCGTGGTGTGATCGGCCCTTTACCCCCACCCCGCCCGCTGCTGTTTTCCAGGTCACATTCCGCAACGAGGTGACCGGCGAGTACCTGTTCTACCTGCTGAGCTTCAAAGCCACGGCGCCGGGGGTGATCAGCACCATCGAGATGGTGACGCCGGTGCGGCAGGTGACGTCGGCCTCGGTGAGGGTGGAGAACCCGCTGTCCGTCTCCCTCTACTTCACCGTGGAGTGCCGCAGCCCCGACGTCAGCATGCCCTCGCAGCTGTCCGTGCCAGCCATGACACAGGTACGCCACGCCACGCCACGCCGCCTGCTCTGCCACCTCTGCCACGGAGGCTTCATCCGATTCCGTCTCTGGGATTGTCTGCCATGCTGATTCTCTGTCCAAAAAGTTGACTGATATTTAGCAGACCCTTTTATCCAAAGCGACAAAGCAACGGCAGGAACTCACAATGGTGGGAATCAAAACCTGGTCGACCAATTGTCAGTCGGTGATGTTACCGCTGCTCCTTCACATCATCAAAAGAGGATTTGGTGTGCTTGGCTAAATGTATAAAGCTATGATAAGGTAGAGCTGTTGGTTATTCATTCATAGGCAGGTAAACTTTTCCCTGCAGTTCAACTTCCTTGGTACTTCTAATACATTTTGCCTCAGTGTTCATTTTGTGCATAATTTATGAATGGTTTACTATAAATAACGTTCTGATGTCCCTTTCATTTAAAATGTCTACTCTGCCACTTGGACTAAAATGTGTCCTGTTTAGTTTCCTCTGTTTCAGCAGTAGCAGTACTTTTGCCCATGTCTGTTTCCCCGAGTAAAAATGGACCCATGTCTCAATCGCTCTCTCTCTCCCTTTCTGTCTCTCTCCCCCTATCTCTCCCTCTCTTCTCACTCTCTCTCCCTCTCTTTCTCTCTCTCTCTCTCTCTCTCTCTCCCTCTCTCTCCCTCTCTCTTTGTCTCTCTCTCCCTCTGCCCAGGGCACCCTGACGTTTGAGTACCAGCCCCTGAGGACGGGCGAGTCCACCACGCGGCTGGTGCTGCACAACTCTGAGCTGGGCTACTTCCACTACGACCTCCAGCTCAAGGCCCGGCCGCCCCCCCAGGAGAAGCCCCTGTACTTCCACGCGCCCCTGGGCAGCGGAACCTACGTGCCACTCAAGTTCATCAACTATTCCCGTGTTAAATCAGAGTATTCCTGCAAGGTGAGAGGAGCAAGAGAAGACAGGGGAGGCACTAGCTGTAGCTGTTGGTGTGTTGTCTTGGGGAAAATCTGTAAAATAGCTCTACTTTTAAATGCCCCCATGCTTCTTTATTGTGAAAGTCAATTAAGAATACATACAATCAATAGAGTGCAGGGTGGGTGTGGGTTGGTGGGTAAGAAGAGGGTATATATTGTGTGTGTGTGTGTGTGTGTTCTGTGTGTGTGTGTGTGTGTTCTGTGTGTGTGTGTGTGTGTGTGTGTAGAATCTGTCCCATGTTGTTCCTCTGTGTCTTTTAGATCGACGTTCCTGACTTTGTGGCTGAGAAGCTCCTCCACGTGCTGCCCGGCTTCCAAGCGGGCATCGACGCCACCGTAGAGGTGTACTTTGAGCCGTGCCAGCTGGGCGAGGTGCGCGGCCTGCTCACGCTCTCCTCGGCGTTCGGCGGCGACTACGCCTTCCCGCTGCACGGCACCTGCACGCCGCCCAAGGCGCAAGGCCCCTTCAACATCCGCGCCGGCTCCAACGTCTCCATCCCCTTCAAGAACATCTTCCTGCAGACCACGGCCTTCTCCTTCCAGGTGGACAACCCGGCCTTCACCGTCAAGGGCGTGGAGACCATCCGGCCCAAGAAGACCCACAACATCCTGGTGGCGTTCGACGGGCCCCTGCCGGGCGCTCGGAGCCCCTGCAGCGGGAAGCTGATCATCTCCAGCCCCCGCGTCGAGGGCCAGGGCCAGCCCATCTCCTGGGTCTTCTACCTGAAGGGCAACATGCCTGAGCAGGCCCTGAGGGACAAGTCCTCCTGAGACCTACGCATCACCCACACCCAGCCATAAACACACACACACACACACACACACACACACACACACACACACACACACACACACACACACACACACACACACACGCACACACACACACACACAGGCCTCTTGAGACAGACACACACACATGCACACACACAGGCTTCCTGAGACCCAAACATAAAACCCACCCAACCACACACACACAGGCCAATGTCAGTGCACTTTACAGGGAGTTTACAGAGAGCTCTTTTATGGTTTCGTAACATTTAAATAAAAAATATTTGGATATGTGATGCAGTAGTGTGATGTATGATGTGCATTTGTTTGTGCTTTACACAAAAGATTATTATTAATATTTGTTCTTTTTTTTTTTTATTTGGAGAGCATACCATTACTTTATACTGCACCTGCCAAAGAAAGATGATTTTACATTATTACATTGTTACAATTCTACAAAATAAATTTACTGGCAGACTTTAAAATAAATACTTGTGTGTGGTATCCATTTTGTTGCTAATTCTTTGTAGACAGTGAAATAACGTATGGGTCTAGATAGAGTCATAGCTTGATTGATGTGTGTTTTTTTTAACTGTTTTAGAATTCTATAACATTTTGAATGTTTGAATCATGAATAATCTGCACTAGTGGTAGTTGTTAATGGGCTGAGAAGACTAAGTTGTACTTATGAGGAATTATCAGCTATTGAAAATGTTTGTGCTGGGTTCCTGTAATGCTTTCTTATATCATGGCCATTTGAATGAAAGTGATGAGAGTCCTTACTGGAGCCACTGGGGGGTGCTGTTGCTGCTCTGGTGCTCTGTGCTCTGAGAGGCATCCTCAGGACAGCTGGGCTGAGTGGGTGAGAGTGAGGAGATCAGCTGGACAGCACAAAGGTTAATGAGTTAGATAATGTCATCCAAACCAGACAGACGCACCAGTATTCCATTGAGAGGAGCTCACACATTACACACAGTGCTCTAAAACACACACATAAACACTCATAGTGGTGTTGTGTTGCACAGTTGTGTGGCATCTGTGTGTGTGTGTGTGTGTGTGTGTGTATGTGTCTGGTATTACCCCATGGATTTTCAGCAGCTACATTGGAATAAAAAATGAATACCAAGAGATTGTATGATTCTTCATGTACAGTGCATGTGTGAGAGCCTGCAAATCAGTGGATAGTCGTGCGATGAAGCCGTCTATTTGATACGGACCAGCTCCACAGCAGTGGAACATACCGCCATGGCCATTGCACCCTGGTGCTCATGCACGATGTGTGTGTCGTCGTGTACCAATTCTGTGTGAGTTGTGAGCACATCTCAGTCAAATTTCCTGTTGACTTTTCCAGTCGAGTGCAGGTCTGCACTCCTCTCCTCTCCTCTCCTCTCCTCTACTCTCTTCTCCGTGAGCGAGTGAGCGAGCGAGTCAGGACAGGCGTCCTCTTCTGTCTGAGCGAGCAGGTGAGCGGGTGAGTAGGAGCTGAGGGTGAGAGATTAATTCATATGGTGAGTGGGAACGCTGTAATGAGTGTGTGGGCGCTCGGAGCCAAGCCAGACACACACACACACACACAGTCACACTCAAACATGACTTTTATTTCACACTCGCACCACCGTTTACACAGTGGAGTTCCCACTCATCAGCAGATACATTTCATACTACTGTAGCACACAAACAGGTGTAAGAAGGAGCTTCTACTTACAGTGTTGTTGAGTCTCTCTCTATCTCTATCTGTCTATCCTTCTTTGTCTTTGTCTCTCTTCTGCGGTTTTATGTATGTTTCTGCTGCACAGCATTACAGAAGGATGAATCTTCACTGCATAGCATTCCTGCACAGCAAACCTTTACTCTCTTTCTGAAAGTAGCACTCATCCACAATCATCGTGTGATTTTTTAGAGTAGGTTTTTGGTCCATACTCAAGTTCTGAGAGTGATCTACCCCATCATAACCCCAAAAGGTTATAAATAATTTTGAGTTTTCTCTGAGTTCAATACTGATTACTGGAGCCAATGCCACTTCTCTGAGCAGTAATCAAGACAAATGAAGCTGGCACACTCCGGGAGAGGAGATGAGAGGGACTTGAGCTCAAACAGGTCAGTGAGTGCCTGCGTCCCCGTCTGGCATCTTCGCTCAGAGAGCCTGACCCTGATGGAGCAGTGTTTGTGTGTGTGTGTGTGTGTGTGTGTGTGTGTGTGTGTGTATGTGTGTGTGTGTGTGTGTGTGTGTGTGTGTGTGTGTGTGTGTGTGTGTGTGTGTGTGCGTGCGTGCGTGCGTGCGTGCGTGCGTGCGTGCGTGCGTGCGTGCGTGCGTGCGTGTGTGTATTGTGTGTGTGTGTGTGTGAGTGTGTGTGTGTGTGTGTGTGTGTGTGTGTGAGTGTCTACTAGTCTGCACCTGTGTGAGGTTGATAACGCTGAGAGACTCTGAGCCAGAGGACCAGCACAGAGCAGGCTCCCTTGGGTGAAGTTTACCCCTCTTAACCAGTTTCTAAATTGAGTTCAATGTACTAGTAATCATATACAAGAGCGTTAATGGCCTGGGCCCTGAATGCATTGCAGAAATGCTAATGTAATATACACCTGCCATCTACTGGAACCTGTCAACTAGTCGTCCCCAGAGCCAAAACCCAGAGAGGTGAAATGGCATTCAGCCATTATGCCACCCACCACTCGAACATACTCCCCATGGAGATCAGATCTGCTCCAATGGTCGCCTGTTTTAAAAATAGACTATTTTCTATTGGTTAATCGGTTGATTGTTTTAATAGTCCAGCTGCCATACAGATTGTTTTATAATCATAGATTAGATTAGATTGCATAGATACATTTCTTTATACCATTACTTCTTCTTTTATCTCTTTTATACCATGGCTATTTCCATTGTATTGTTTGTTCTGTTTATGCAAAGCATGTTGAATAATGAATATGTATACATTTGACTTTGACTTTGACTTGACTTCCTACTGTGCTTACTCTGAAGTGTACTCTACATAGGCTGGGCCTGCACCCATCAGACCCATGACCTTTTTTATTTTGAGGTATTTTAATTAGTTTTTTTTTTTTTTTTTATCAAAACGCTCTTTTAACTTAATTATTTATTGCTTATGTGGTGTGGTACATGTCATACACCGCCATGTAGTGTGCACTATCTATGTTGTAAGTATGTAGGTATGTATGTGCAGTATGTACCTTATTAGTATCTACTGTATGCACTGAATGAAGCTTCACAGGTGAAGTTCCTCACGGAAAAATAAAGTAGTTTGAATTTCTATTTGATTTTGAAGCTTGGGCTTGAGTGTTCATTTTACAATACGATCTAAAGTCAGAGATGGTGAGAGTGATGCTGCTAACGCAGTGATATAGATAATGCGTATTTTACAGTATTTATTAAGTGTGTGTGATGCAAGAGGGCTATTTCTTTCATGCACAGAATATGAATCATGCACATGCAAATCTGAGGACAGGGAATGATTGCTGTTGTCTTAATTGCCTCCGGCTTGTATGCGGTGGTTGTAAGGTTGAGATCAGTTGCTATGGGTTTCCCGAACGTCATGAGAAGGAACTCATTTTCATCACCTCCTGCTCCCCCCTATCTCCATCCATGCTAAATGACTCTTGATAGCCTGTGAATCGGTAGGTGGGTATGCTCTCGCCCAAATCCAATTAAATTAACGGCTCAGTGTGGAATGTCTTAATCACCAGTCAGAAAGGGCAGGCTCACCGACGCCTTTCAACTAACAAAGGTCAGCTGGGGCCTTTAGAGAGAAAGACCCATCCCGCGGTGGTAATGAGGGGGGATACCTTAGAACAACAGGGAGAGCTCTCATCCTGAACCCGCTGGGGTGGCCTACCGCATGTCCTGAGGGCTCCGCGCTTGAACCTGGG
>NC_085003.1:10798337-10925837 GCF_963854185.1 Sardina pilchardus | reverse complement strand
AGCGGTGGAGAATTGCCACCAGCGCATCGGTCATCTACGGCGACAGTCTGAAAGGAGCGGCCCTTTCATCCCCTCAGTGCTCTCTGGTCATCCTCCCGCTGCCTTTTCACTGTCCACACACACCACTCCTCCTGATTCTCTCTCTCTCTCTGTCTTTCTCTCTCTCTCTCTCTCTCTCCCTCTGCCTTTCCGCCGATACTTCCAGCATCCACTCAGGTGTCTGCTGGAATTCAGCTGGATGGCAGCATTATGACTGTCTTTTTCCAGCCATTCACTGAATGCAGCATCCTCAGACCATTCTAGTCCACCCGAGATGCTTTTTCACAGGGATGACCCGAGGCTATTTCAGGGTCGTTTAAACTGTATTTACAGATTCAGGCACGCTCTATGTACTCAGAACCCACAGGTTTTCACTCTGTAAACAGGTTTGCATTTTATATGAATATATATATATGTATATATATATATATATATATATATATGAATCATAAATCATTTTTTAAAATGTTGTTTTCCAAGTAGTCAGTCAGTCAGTCAGTGTAACTGCAATGGGCTATGTTTAGTTGATTTATCTTCACTCAATCAAAACAAAACAACTGCTTTTTTATTGATATTACATGAAATACACAATTAAATAGCATGACTTTTCAATGTTGTCATGGATTTATAGTGTTTTGAGCTCCTCATATATATTTAACTTAACATGACATTCCATAGGCTCACAGTAGCACAGAAGCCCTCTGGCACATAACCACATAACCAGTGCACACATACTCTAATGGTGCTAGAGCTGCATGCTTACTGGGTCTCAGGCGACCCTCTCCACTAAGGAGCAGAGGTGGAGGGTCAGCCCCTCTAATTGATGAGGTATTCGACTGAGCCTAGTCCTCTCTACAGCGCTTTCCCAGACATTATGGATCAATAGCCGTAGCCTTCCCCCCACCTCTGTCTCTCTCTCTCTCTCTCTCTCTCTCTCTCTCTCTCTCTCTCTCTCTCTCTCTCTCTCTACCTGCCAGTTGTAAGTGCTCTATTTCACATGTGAGAGGACAGTGTAATCAGCTTTCTTTTGTGAATTACTCTTGGAGCGTCTCAATCGTTCACCAACCCATGCGAAATAATACCAGGAGGGGGCAAAAAAAAATCATCTCCTTTGTTTCTGTTTAATACAGAGAACAAGACGTGCTCCATTGAATCTTAAAATTGCATCTGACCCTGACTGAATGTTTGTGAAATGAGTTGTCGTCAATGATAATAGCACTATTATTTACCATGATTGTTACTATCAGTGGCGTGTGATGCTTGTAGGCCTTACCCCCAGTGCTACAGTATGTGCTGATGGGTGCTATTTGCTGATGAATGTGTGTGTGCTGTTTGTTGTTTCAGATTTTCCGGCGAGCGGATAAGGATGGTGAGTGACTCCCTCTCTTGTTTGTGTCTACCTTGCAGGGTCATTCTGCCTTCACCGTTTGTAGTCTCTCCTCATCAGCCAATGCATGTGAAGCATAATGTTGCCATAGTGTTGTTTGTGTACTAGAACTAGATGGTATCTCACAGCTACTGTAGATTATGTGGGTAGAATGAAGAAAGACACCACAGTTCCCATTTACCAGAACATTTGCCATTCATACAACATGCACACCATTATGCCAAACACTTGAGGGATGGCAATACACTCTGTGACTGTTGAGTGCATTTTGCATTTTGATTAATTAATGAAATATTGAAGACTAATTCACGTGTTTGCTTAATTAACCAACCAACCAACCAACACCCTCTGGAGCAAATGTAGTAAAACATTAGTGCCTGTGTCATGCTTTATTTGCTCCTTAAAATATGGCGTCGTTAATGCTCGAACAGACAGCAAGTGAGTGAAAGCACATTTTGCTGGGCACCGGAGAGCCATCAGGCAAGCTGTGCTTTTCATACTCATGCATATGCATCCATGGGAAGGTCGAGGAAAAGGTGACAGTACTGTGCAAAAAATATGGGAGGAGGTGTGAAAAGTGATTGATTAGGTTTTCTGGCATATGTATGAAAACAGTGCATTTTGTCTATTTTGTGGTGAAAATATTCCGCCTGTTCAATGTAGGTGTAATCCAGATTGTGGTTAAATGCATCAACTGGAGAAACATTCAGAAGCAACAGAATCAGTATTCAGAGTACCATTTCTGCCTCTCTGAACCATGTTGAAAGCAACCTTTTCTTAGTTGAGCTTTTAATGTTACTTTGCTTTTTCACGTCACCCGCATGAGTCTATTAACTCTATCATAGCTTAGCTGCTAAGCTAAAACTTTGATTTTGCACACTCTGTGTTGGGTTTAGAGCCATTGAGAAGCCCTTCACCATTCAACTTCTCAGTTTAAGTCTGAAGTGGATTGCTTGTGCTGTCATTTTGTCCGTTTTTCAGATTTCAGCACTGGACAGCTCCCCCTAGCCATCAGTTCAAAATCAAATAACTCCCCAATGGAGTTCTCTCCTAAACCCAGACGGAGCTTTTATTGTGGGAGGGAAAGGTCCTATTTACGTGTTTTCTTACTTTTTCAAGCGCCTATGCAGAAAATGTTGTGCCGTCTTGTTTTGAGAGTGTGGCAGCCTGTGTGATGCTGGGCAGTGTTTGTTTGGTCGGAGGTAGCTGTGTTTTTGTTGTATGTGCGATAACGGTTGCTCAGTGGTTAATACACAGAGCTGTGTGGAGCCGAGCGCCACATATGTGTGTGTATGTGTGTGTGTGTGTGTGTGTGTGTGTGTGTGTGTTGTGTGTGCTTGCTTAACTCTGCAGTGTGTATGTGTGTGCCGTCAGCCCAGCCACTCTTTGATTCCCTCAGGCTCTCGTCTGTTCTGGTGCCATATCTGAGGCTTTTCAACAGGAGAAAAAAACTACCAAGAAACCTACTGGAAACACACCACTTTATATTGCTGCCAAATGGCCATATTGCTTGTATTAAGTGTGTGTGTGTGTGTGTGTGTGTGTGTGTGTGTGTGCATGTTTTCCTACGTGTCTCTGTGGGCGTGAATGTGTTTGAAAGTGTGAAGGGAGAGGGTTAACTTTCTGTAGATTTTTCACATTACATTATCATACGCTATAGTTGATAACGTTTTAAATGAATTCAGAATAAATTGCCTGGATTGCAGCGCTGAAAACACAAACTCAAAGCATTCAGGGCACTTCATGTTGGGCTTCTGCACTAAATCTTGCTTCTGCACTAAATCTTGCAAATATTAGTTTTGAGGGGGATTTATTTGGGTTTTGGATTTCAAAGAAAAACACATTTTATTTCAGTAATCACTGTTTTGTGAAAGGTATCTAGCCTAGAGGCTGTCCGTGTGTCTTGAAAGTGTTTTTGAAAGAAAACAAATTGCTGAAGAAAAAACAACAGAAAGCCCTCTTCCCCAACCCAACCTTGTTAAAGAGAAGCCTTGTTATTCAGTGTACACAGCTAGCACAGTTTATTTTTAAACACTGCTCTCTCTCTCTCTCTCTCTCTCTCTCGTTCTCTCTCTTTCTCTGGGGAGTGACTGTATGACTTCAGTAATGAGAGAGCGAGATGTTGAGCGAGGGGGTGGTGGCGCTGATGGTGGTGGGGTGGGAGATTGGAGCGATGGCGGTGGTGGTGGTGATGGTGGAGGTGGAGCCGTATTGGGGGAGATGTAGCCTGATGCCAAGCTCTGGCACCGACTCACTGCGATTCAATCAACCCCCCCAGCCCCCCCTCTTTCACAACAATGGCCCGGTTTCAATTCAGCTATTTCATTTCAGTGCAGCTCTGGAAGAGATAAGCCCGTCCATGTTAAACATTCTAGCCCCCACAAGGACAAAAAGAAAGGCAATTGTGTGCAGTCACGTCGAAATGGGAGGCATGTATGTAGAGAATAACATATAGGCTGGTACTCGCCATTGGCTTTGCACCTCCCCCCTCCAATTCATATTGGCACCTGTTGTGTAAACAAATGGGGCTCATTAGGTTGATGGCCATGGTAGTACTAGGGTTATATATGACTGTGTGTGTGTGTGTGTGTGTGTGTTTCGGGGGGCTGGTGGTCATTAGGGTGGGCTTTATAGCTGAAATGACATGCCTCTCTGGCCCCCGAAGCTTTTATCAGCTGTGCTCCAGACACGAGAGCACGGCCAGCCGCTGATTAAGCCTCCCGACCCCATCAATCTGGAGGCCCCCGAGAGGACAGACAGGGCCCCGCCGCAACCCTGCCCTGCCGAACGCGCCCAAACATCCACATCTCTGCACGCACCTCTTCAAATATTAAATGGATCAGTGCTGTGCCCTTGTAAGAGAAGAGAGAGAGAGAGGGATGAAGAGGGAGGTGCAAAGAGAAAGAGAGAAATGGACAGAAAAGGAAAGAAATAGAGAATTGAAGAGAGGGAGAGAGAGAGAGAAGGAGAGGTAAATGGAAAGACAAAGATAAATGGAGAGAGGAAAATGGAGAGTGAGAAAGAGCGATAGATAGAGAAAGAGAGAGAAGTAGCGGTAATTACAGACACGTGGGCGGTAATGGAAATTTAATTGGCTTCATTCTCCCACTTTGAGTCGTGAGTGCAGCACTGTACTTTGCGCTCCTCTCCTCTCTTTCTCCTCTCCCTCTCTTCAGAGCCATTTACTGTGGCTACATAGACGACCAGCAGGTGCTGGGCCAGGTCCGGCCAAGATGCGGCCCACCTCTAGTGCTCATTAGACTGGGAGCCTGGTCTCAGTAAGTTTCCTGCTCTGGCTAGAGACGGAGAGTGCTAAGAGAAAAAAAGATAAAGTGAGAGAGAACATGCAGTGTAAGTGTGAAAACGCTAACAAAGACAGATGCCAAATTTGGAAAGAGTAAGGGAGACTGGAAAGAAGGGAGAGAGAAAATAGAGAGAAGGAGAGAGAGAGAGAGAAATAAACAGAAGGAGAGAAAGAGAGAGAGTGTTAGCAAGATAGAGCCTGCCGACTTGTTTACAGTACCCAATTGCCATGCTTAGGTTTTACTGGAACAGATAATCCTCGTTTTTGGATAAGACTGTTAAATGCAAATATCCCTCTCTATGGGTTTCTTGTGTTTCTCTCTCTCTCTCGCTATGTCTCTCCTTCACTCTCTCGCTCTCACTCTGTTTCTATCTATCCCTCTCTCCTCTCTCTCACTCTCTCTCTTAATTTCAGTATTCAATACTCAGCCTCAGCCAACAGTCAAAAGCTGCTCACATTTATGCTGGATGACATGAAGTAAAAAAGATGCTGACTCCCACACTTTCCCATCATGCAACAGTAGGCCCTGCCTAAGACCTTATCATTTATTAAGCACAGTCAAACGAGAGTGGGGGGGAAAAGTACAGGAATAACCATGCCCCATGCACCGTGTCAGATCCACTTTCGACGTCGGGCATTGTCAGGGTGGGGGCGCGTCGAAGACGGAGTCGTTGGCGTGCTGCTTTTTCGGAGTGGTTTGGAGAGCGTCTGCCTCGCGGGACGTTGGCATTGCTGGAAGTCAGCGGGGCTGGGGTGGCGCGGCACGGCACGGGGCGGCGCGCGGGCAGACTGACTGCAGTGGCTGTTGGCTTCCAGAGAGACTGCAGAGAGTTTGCTGCAGCCGAGCCAGAAAAAGCCCCTCTCATTTCCTGACTGCAGAAGGAGCGGGGGGGGGGGGGGGGGGGCGGGGGGCGGGGGGTTGGGTGGTGGAGGAGGAGGAGGGGGGGGTGAGGAGGAGAAGGAGGAGGAAGACAGTGACGACAGTCAAGGAATGAGTGAGGAAAAGAAAGCCAGAGAAAAATAAGAGGTGGACCAAGAGGTGGTTTGGGAACGAGTGCAAGTGAGAGACTACAGTAAATGGAATGAGACCGTGAGTGTGCAGTAGTGAACTGAAGAGTGAAATCTGCAAGAGACTGCGTCAGTTTCACCCCTTTGTGCACCTGACAGATCTGAGAGAAGCGTCCTCTCGGTGACCCCTCTGAAAGCGCAGGATGCATTTGACCCCTTTAACTTGCTATTCTCCCGAGGACTGAGGCTTCTGTTGTTCTCTGTCTCTCAGAGAAACATGCGTCTGCCTCCAGAGTCTGTATACGCTCTTAGAAGAACCGTTAGTCACTATTCTAACACAAACTCTGGCCAGCAGGATGCCTATTTTTCTTTTAAAGGAGACACATTTATTCTGAGAGCCTTTTCCTACAATAGCATAGGTACATAGCCAGAATGTAGTGCCCATTCTTTGTAAGATGCACTGACAGCAAAAGAGGACAAATAAGCTGTTTCCTCCAGTAAGATGGCTCACTTCTGGCCATACAGGTGTTGTCTCATTCCGCCTGTGTTCTGCTGTCTGTGCCTTTATACAGCTGTAAGAACCACTTTTCATAGTCAATGAGAGAACTGGAAGTGGTCGAAGGAAATCGTGAAGCTCTCCGCGCGGCTGTTGACAATGTAACCATTGATTATAGAACCCTTGTAAACCTAATAAATCTAACTGCATTTAATGTGGAAAAGGTTCACTTTGATTTCTATCTGTGGTAGGCTGATATAGGCCAACCCACAATACAGTTTATGAGAATGCCTCCCATCAGCACCTTAATAGACTCGTTATCTCTAGGGACAGTGTACAGTACACAGGCCTCCTCGGCCGTTAATTCAGGCGGTTCCTAAGAACACAACTAATGATCCTTGTCTGAAAGTTGGTCAGAGGCTACGTCAGAGTGCTGACCCGGACTGCTATGTTCATGTGGGCACTAAACAACTTATCAAAGCCACAGAGGGTTCAGGGTTCACAAACGTAGTATTGAAATGATCAGTGTCCACCACAATACAACACAATAGCCAGAATAGTTCTTCTGTTGCTTGCAGCCTCAGTTCATTAGCTTCTACGACGGCGATAACTAATCCTAGCCGTTCATATTAAGCGGAGTCAGATTTATTAGGTTTGCAGGGGTTCTGTAATCAATTGTTATACTTTCAACAGCGTCGAAACTTGCAGTGAGTCAGAGAGCTTCACGATTTCCTTTGCCCACTTCCAGTTCCCTCAATGGTTCTGAAAAGTGGCTCTTACACACCTGTACCAGTCCCCACCTGTGATCCTGTCCTCCTGTCCTGTCCTCTTAACTGTCCAAGAAGTGTTTTGGACACTCCATGCAATGGCTCCAAATCAAGGGGATGACTGCACAATATACAAGTTACTGAAGCATGATAGTGTAGAGCTGTCCCCCCCTCTCTCTCTCTCTCATTCTACCTGTCTCTCCAGATTCCTCTCTCTCCGTATCTCTCTTGCCTATCCAGGTCTGAACAGGGTTATGTATTATTCACTTCTTTTCGGCTGCCATTTTTGACATTCTGCTAAAATGAGAGATGTCAATTCTTTATTCCGCCGGCTGTGTCAGGAAAGGACATTCTTACTGACAGGCCATCTGAAAGCAGTTCCATGCTGACCGGCTGACAGGTACACATAGATAGAAATGATCTCACTTAACATTCACACACACACACACACACACACACACACACATAGTCTGGTTTTCACCATACTAAACTCAATCTTTTAAGATTGAACATTTGTCTGGCGAGGCTGCGCTTTGTTTCTACTGCACTTTGCATCGCTTAAGTTTCGTTTTCGGCGCGTCACCGGCCAATAGCGTGCCAGGACTAGAGTATGGCAGTTTCCGATTGGAGCCAAAGGTTCTGGCAGTAAACAGCGAAAATAGATCTGCTGGTTTCCAGCCTGAGCTGCCGGGCGAAATTCAAATTCAGGGTTCACCCAGCCTAACACACACACACACACACACACACACACAAAATGCCCTGCACAAATACAAAGGACTAGGAGGGTTGCAAAGTTCACTTTATTTAGCTTCATTTTATTACTACACCAGCATGTAATCTAGCCCAACCCCGACATAAACACCTGCCTCTGTCACACTTGTGTGTGTACAGTGTCAAAGACTTGAGGCACGGTTAAAGACTGCCTCTGTCTGTTGGCCCTCGTGTTAGGAGGTTTAATTGCTATTTTTGATGCTCGGCAGGTTTCTGACTCATTAGTTTTGGGGGGTAATTGTTGTCATTCACTTTGCTGGGAAGACAACAGGCATTTAGGGATGTCTGTTTACTCTAAATTGGCAAGCTAGTGTTGGCATTTGTACTGAAGGGCGTTGAGAGGACTGCCTTTCCAAGGCAATGGTCTCTGAAAGCCTGCAGGAATAACCACTGGAGGCAAACAGCACAGGGCCTTTTCTGCTGTGTTGTTCACCTACATTATAAATGTGTCCCAGATTTCCAATGGCCTGCCATCAAAGGGCCAGCTCATTAATTCAGAATAAGTGCCAGTGGTTGTTAAAAAGGGGCAGAAATACCCAGATGTCTGAGCTGGGTTGTAAGTCCATCCCTTGAGTGTTGATGGCAGAAATTATGTTGTGGTCCAGCCGAGTCCATCTGCACAGAAGGAGTCCAGCGTCGGCTCAGGAGGCAGCGCAGGGGTGAGAGAGGGCGTGTGTGCCCAGGGCGACGCGGGCAGTAATTAGTCACGCTCACCAGACAGACGGCTGCGGAGCGCCGCTAAACACCAGCGCCCTCCCTAGCGATTTGCCGTCGCTCGCTCATGTGTGAAGTCTCGCAGGAGCGGTCCCGGTGTTGTCGGGGCATCGCGGTTTGTTTAAGGTGTGAGCGCGTGGACTGGGTGATGCGAGCCGGTCAGATGTGTTTCGCTTAATGCCTCACCCTGCTCTGACCCCCACATCCCCACGTGTGTCTGGTCAGAAACACATGTTAGAGCCAGCGGAGATGTCCCTGATCTCTGGACTGGGCCTCTGCGTTGGTCACTTGGGCCCCCTCTTGTCCCACCAGTGTGTGAAGTCAGTATCAGGCAGCGTGGACAGAGATTGGACTGAGACGCCCTGATCTGGCCTTGTTAGGTGGGGTGAGCGTACAGTAGCTCAGGACTCTACCAGGAGAATCACAGTCAGAAGAAGGGAGCCTGGAGAATCAGCTGGAAATAGTCCAATTAAAATGGAAGAATGCATGGAGGGCTCAGTGAGAGGGCCTTCTCTCATTAGAACTGTTTTTTTTTTTGCAAACTTCACGCTTACTTACGAAGGTCTCTGAACTAATGGTCAACACAGGGAGTGTGGCATCTCGGTCAGCGGTTTGACGTCTCACGCATAACGTCTCTCGGCCATTAGTTCTAACCTTTGTCTGTGATCCAAAGTTATGCAAAACGTATTCACCCTAGTTATTTTCACAAAACATTTTTCCTCATAAACTTCGAAGCTTTTCCCATCAAGCATGGAAGCATTCCCCACAAGGCACCATAATATACAGTACATGTTCTGGCAAAACATAAATCTGAATGCTTTTATGGTGAAAAATATAGACCACAGACCAGAACCTTCTTGCTGTTGAAACTACTCTGTTATATTTCATCTGGAGCAGAAGAAAGTATATCAGGGAAGAAAACATCAGAAGGCAGCAGGGGACTCTGTTTTAAGCGCCTGAAACTGCTTTTGGCACCCTTAGGTTCCTTCCAGTTACTCTGTCCCATCCCAGGGGTCCCTGGCTAATTAAAACATAGCTGGGCCTGAGGCAAAGAGATTTGGGTCCTCCGCTCCCTTTTAATATTTACTGCCTTTCTCCCCGCTCTTTTGTTCTCGCTCGCTCTAAATCCAGTTTTAACTAGGTTTGGCCAAGTGTATTAAAATAGAGAAAAGGAAATTAGGAAAAATATGTTTTTGTTTTTTTTGGCGCTAGCATGCGAATGCAATGAAAGGGGGATCTTGAGGTGGGTGCTGTTGTACTTCTCTCTGTTTGCTCAATCAAGGCTTTAAACAGGGTAGGTAAACACACATGTTTGACTTGGTGATAAGCTGTGTGCAGCAGCGGCGAGCGGCGGAAGAGGAGAGCGCTTGTGAAAGCTGCAGGGCTGTGGGCAGCTGCTTTGTCTCCAGCGCTCGCCTGCTTGTGTTTTTCCTGTCAGATCCAAAGGATAGCACTACGGCATCGAGCCAAAGCATCAGTGTCCGACCTGCAATTGCACTTCATCAGACGCACGTCTGCCTGTTTGTGCCTTCAAAAAATCAGCCCGTATTGTCTTCCGCTTTAACGTGCGGGTCCAGGCCAGCCTGCGGGACTCTGGGAGAAGGATGAAAGGGAATCTTGTCTTCCTCTCGTCTTCGTTCAGATCAGCTGATAGCCCTCCATTACGGCGGGCCCCTGAGAGAGATGCTCTTTGACCAGTCGGCCCACTCACTGTGCTGTGTGTATGTGTGTGTGTGTGTGTGTGGGGGGGGGTAGGCAAGGAGGAGAGTAGACATGCAAGCCAAAGAGACACGCTGTCTGCGGGCTGATATATGAGCCTTTAAAAGACAGCTAACTGGCAAGCAGAGTTTGGGTTTGGGGTTGGGTTTGCGTGAGTTTTGCTGTTCTGTTTTCGTATCTTTTCATTTTGATAAGCACTGGACATCACCAAGTCTCTCTTTCTTTTAAGGAGCCGTCCACAGATTGCATATACTTATCACAGAATGCTGATGCATAAGAGGTATCTGTAGATGTACTTCATATCCCCAGTGCCTGTCCAGTTCTCCTAACTATACACATTCCCTCACAAGGCTGCAGTATCTCAGGCTTTTCCACGCTGTCTTGTAGCCTGACAGATTTTAGGATCAAAGGTTCTACAGTTATGGGGCCTTTGAAGTGGTTTTTTTTTCCTTCTACTTTTTGAGGTGCAAAAAAATGTTCTCTCTTAGAAGTCAGATTTGCTCCCCAGGTCTGAGACCACATACCAACAGAGGGCAAATATGTATCCCACCCCGGTCCTCTTCATCTCTACACCTAAGATGTCAAAGCAGAGCTTATTTGTTCCTGCAGATTCTCTGATCTCTGGTGGAGCAGCATTTTTTTTTCATGGATACAGTGCAAACAACCAGTTCGAGATGTGACAGTTCTCTTCACTTAAAGGGATAGTTCGCGTTTTAAGACACGAAGTTATATGGGTTCCCCGTCAGCAACGTTGTGCATCAGCACTGACTTACCCCGCAACAGCGTCCTGTGAGCCGAGATCCAGCCGGTTTTTGATGCTGAAGAAAGTAGTCCGGCAAGTTTCTGGGGTCACGAAAGTAAAGTGTTTTTCTTCTCAAAACCATATGCGTTCAAAAGAGTGATATATTTGCACCACAAAAACGTTGTCCAGGAAAAATTCAAACCTCGTTATCACTTACTTATTTTTCGTGATTCCTATCACTGCGCGCTACTGACAGCTGGACAACGTTTTTGTGGTGCAAATATATCACTCTGTTGAACGCATATGGTTTTGAGAAGAAAAACACTTTACTTTCGTGACCCCAGAAACCTGCTGAAGAAAATAGTCCGACATCAAAAACGATCAAAAACCGGCTGGATCTCGGCTCACAGGACGCTGTCGGGGGGTAAGTCAGTGCTGATGCACAATGTTGCTGACAGGGAACCCATATAACTTCGTGTCTTAAAACCCGAACTATCCCTTTAATATCATGTGATATAGAAGATGTATTATTATGGCATCCAGATTCAGCTCTTTATGATATTAGTCTGATGTCTCTTGCACTGATGGGTGTTCAGTCGCTAGCTCTACTGATATCGCTGTAGTACAAGCTGAATGGTCTATCACATGTGACACCTTGCTAGCATACTGAGAAGCTCTTTGTGCTGAGTGGTTGTGGGGACCCACTGCAGCTGTCATTCGTCAGACAGCGCCGACCTCTTTCTCCAGAGCATCTGCTGTCATCATCAGCTGGCTGGCTTGTCCTCGGGAGAACGACGGCGAGTCGCTTACGTACGCACCGGGCCGCCACACGAGGCGCTAAGAGCTGGTAGCAGACGAGCGGCTGACAGGTGCGCGAGCCGACAGGCGCATCGGTTCTCCGGGCCCCGCCACGCGCGCATCTGGCGCGGAGAGGCCCGCTGAGACCCGCTGTCTGTCGACGACACCCCCGCTCACCTGTCCTCCGGCATCGCCGTCAACGGCTGAGCTCTATTCAGACGGCTGCTCACCTGCCGTTAATGTTCGCGGTTTTGGGTAGGTATTCTATCCTGTTCGTTAACATCTGTGATACATTTATTTAACAATGACTTGCGATTGTTTGAAATAATGATCGCTCTGCCAGCAAGGAGACAGATTGTGTGCACGCCACGCAGGACACCTGTGATCTGAAATGTGTGGTTAATGTTTTTATCAATTTTGTCTTTGAGATAAAGTCAACCCCTGCCCCCTCCGAACCACTCCGCAAGATCCTGCTTCAGGCCAGTCATTTTTTAGCAGAACTAAATGAGTTTTCTTATCTCCTGGGGCATTTTACACTGCCCTGCCTGCCTTGCGATGTGTGTAGAAGAAGAGGCTGTAATATGATCCAGGCCTAGAGAGAACACGATTCTGTATCTTAAAAGCCCTTGAGGAGGACCCAGCGCTGGTTGCTTTGCAGCAACAGAAGCCTGGCCTCGTTCCTCCACCTGGAGGCTTGACAGAGGATGCCCGTTCTTGCCCGCTCTTGCCCGCTCTTCTCTGCTGTGCCCGCAGGTGTCCAGCTGGTGTAACTGACCCGCTGTGTGGAGAGAGTGGACTGATCAGAGGTGATTGCACGCCGCAGGGGGTTAGCCGTGGACATTGGAGCGGGGTGCCCGCTGATAAGATAACGCCACTCCTGTGGCAGACGTGCTGTGTGAGAGATGGCGTGGCAGGTTTGGGCTGAACTCCGCCTCCCCTGCCATTCCCGCTGTGCCAGTTTCCTCTCCGGGCTGGCATCGCGGCACCAGAATGCCATGCCAGTGGACTGGCTGGCAGAACTGCCATTGGCTGGGCAGGCTTATTGGGGAAAGATTGGGCAGAGACCGCCAAACCCACGCACTTTCTCGATCCTAGCCATAGTTAGATAGCAGGAAGCTGGGATCACGATTCCCCACATACTGTAATTGTGTGTGTGCTTGGACGGAAGCAAAGCTGAACAGTAGGGACACCATCTTGAGATGCCAGTAGTTACTGTCCAAGTCCCAGGCATGCCAAATACGCTGTTTTTGGAAGCACTAAGACAAATTCAGCCCATAGATGCACCAAACTGTCTCCTCACCAGTTTCAGCCTGATGATAACAGCATGGAGGTCAGAGGTCAGATCTCATGGAGCTCTCACACCCTGAGATCCCACACAGTATGCTACATTGTGAAAGCATGCTCAACAGTACACATAGCTGTCCTTTGCTAACAATAATGTATTTTGCTTCAAACCTGAAAGTGCACCTGAAAGGTGGATTTCTTTAAAGGTGAACTATGCAAGAAGACTAATCAGCTTCAGAGTCATTGGAATGGTTATTTGACTTATTTCGGGTTGAATGACAGCTGTCTCGCTTCCCCCTAGCGCCTCTGAGCGGGAAAAAAACATGCATGCAAGTTTTGTGCCACTGGCACTTCCTAACAGAAAGTCTCCTGCCTCGCAGTCATGCTCATGAAAAGTCAGATTGACCGATTGAGGAGTTTTGTAAAATATACACGCTAAAGCTGTAGGGGAAGCTATGCAGAGAAATCTGCAAGCATAAAACGAGTGAAAACGGAAAGCGAAACCGGCGATGAAATCGCCAAACCTGCATAGTTTTCCCATATTCTTATGTAGATGATAAGTAGCTATATTACAGTACATAGGTCTACTACCCTGTGTGAACCCAGATGAACCTGTTAGCACATTTGAATTTGCTCTGAAGGTCCATCAGGAGAGGATCCCATTGATGCCATTTCGGAATAAACAAAAACCCAGGATCCAATCGCAATCGTTTATCCAGCATGGGGCGGGCTTTATATGATGACAGATAGAGCAGTGCATTCAACACAACCAATGGCTTTGTTGATGGTGACAGGGTTCTGCAACTGTAGAACAACTGCATTTAAAACCGTTGTTTACACGATGTGTTTGCTGCACTTCTGAAAATGATTTGGTAAGAGTTCAGTGCACCAAATTAAGTTTAATTTCACTACTCGTTATACTCCCTGGAAGTCGTAAGTCAATGACGACTTCCCACACTCGCTCTCAAACTTGATTTGAGATTTGAGAAGTGGTCTGGTGTCAGTCAGGCAATAGATCTTCTATTAATTCTGGAACATATGTGTGTGTGTGTGTATAAATACATGTGTTGTCTGCATGCTGAGACAACCATATGCTTCCTGATTTGACACTTCTGCAGTTCTTTAAGAATCCACTAAATTGGCAAAAAAAAACGAATCTGTTGCATCACATTGGGAGTAAGAGTGTGAATTATTGAGGCTGAAACACTGGCATGACCTTTACTGCTCAAGCACACTCTACACACACACACACACACACTCTCTCTCTCTCTCTCTCGCCCATAACCCCACACAAACACACACACACACACACACACACACACAGCAGCTATGACCTTTGTTAATCATCGAGAGAAACAGCTCTATGCAGTAGAAACATGGTGCGCAGCTTAGGAACGCGCCTCCAAACGTACCCGTGAAAAGCGAAACACCTTTGGAAAAGACTTGTGTGTGTGTGTGTGAAGTCAGGCTGTCCCATCTTCACTGCAGCTCAGTAGACGCAGATCTCTTTAACACCACTCTTATCACATTCTCACTTTAGGGAAATCTGTCGCCAGTTCCCTGGCACTGTGCATTGCCTATCTCCTCAGCAGATAAAAGAGGTAGGATTACCAGTATTCACAACAAGAGAGCGATCCAAAAGCTAAAGAGAAAAGGGAGGGAGAGAAAGAAAAAAATCGTTGATTGAATGCCTGCCTTTTCCGAGCCTCGCTGAGACAAAAAAGAAAAAAACACGTTTTTTTTTCTCGGTGCTCTGGGGATTGTATAGCAGGGCTTTAGATTGACAGGAGAGATACCTAGTGAAAAGGAATGTTATTACTGGGCGGAGGGGCTTTCTGGGCCCCTGCTGATCAGGAGGGGTGGCGAGGGTGTCGTTTTGAGAGCCGTGCGTGCGTGTGTGTGTGTGTGGAGTGGACGTTGTGCTGTAATCAAGAGCTCGCCAGGGCCTCTGTCCAAATGACATTTAGGTGTCAGTTAATTAGTGGATCTCCGTATAGCTTTGCCTGGCTGTGGGTGGGTGTGAATGTGTATCGTTAGATGTTATCAAAGTCTGTGTTCGTGTGTGTGTGTGTGCGTCGTGTGTGTGTGTGTGTGTGTGTGTGTGTGTGTGCCTGTGTGCGTTTGTCTCTCTGGAAGGCAAGCTTTGAAAACAAGCACAAAAGTGCTCCTCACACTTTCCGTGGCCATCTGCCGGTGGGGAAAGCCGTCCCAGCTGGGAGCAGCTTTTTCATCCACACGTTGCATAAAGTTTCTGTTCCCTGCAAAGTCTTTTCCTGCAGCTTTTCATGACCTTCAGCCAACGCTCCCCCCACATGCTGTTTTTGTGCCATCACAGGGACATAGGGACACCGGGAAAAAAAAGTTGCAATTTCTGGTGGAGAGTGAGCAAATGAGGGAGAGAGAGTTGGAGAGAGGGAGAAAGAAGTCGGGTATAGAGAGAGAGAAAGTGAGAGCGAGGGATAGAGAGAGAAAGAGAGAGAGATGGCCAAAGCCGAATTTTACTGCATAGCTGCCTCATCCCCCCCCCTCATCCATATCCATCTGAGGTCAGTGAAAGCTCAGGAAATAAGCTCTCTTGGGTCAACCATGCAGGACACACTGTCTCCGTGGCTTTCATCCGTGTGCACACTCCAGCCTCATATGGGGAGATAATGTGCCTTGATGCATTGACATATCTCCTCCGTCAGTGAGCACCTCCAAGACTCCTGCTGTGGTGATTGCACACATCAATCCCGTTTTGAGGAGAACATGTTATTAGGGCGGCAATATTGGCTTGGAGGGTCGTCAGAAGAACGGATCCTCCAAGGTTAGGGCCATTATCACATCTGCCCTCGCAATCTTCCCCGTGCCCTGTTACCCTTGGTTACAGCGTAGCGGCACCCTGGCGCGAGGGCATGAACCTTTTCTCGGTTGTTTCCATGGCGTTCCGATCATCTCCATATGATTGCGCCCCGTCTCCAGATGGTGGAGAGCTTTAATCAAATGAAAATCCAATCTCAGGTCAGATCCCGCCTTCGTCACTAATGCGCCCGTCTCCCGGGAGCTTCGCCTGGCTCTGATTCACCGCGTCGTTCCTCTTCATTTTTGTCAGGCTTCTATCAATTAAGCAAGCTAACCTTTCATCACTTTTTCTGTCCGTCTTTTATTGCTCTTTTCCACTCTCTCTCTGGTCTCTGCTTTCTCTCTCTCTCTCCATTTCTCTCTCTTACTCTCGCTTTTTCTCCTCCTAGGCTCTTCTGTCTTGACTTGATGTCTGTCCAGAGATAATATGGAAAGACCAATTTGGTTGTTTTGTGCTCTCTATGCTGAACAAACATCAGCTGTCTGTTGATCCATGGACATATTGCTGTGCCTCCACCATGAGCACCAAGGGGATTTTCACCTATTCACTAAAACCACCCGAAGGGAAATTAACTGAGAGAACCTAATCCTCTGTTGGAATAAATCGGGCCATACTTGCTAAATTGCTAACACCACTGTGTGTGTGTCCTTAATGGCTGCAGTTCTTTTCCTCTTTTTATCACCTCTTCTTCTTCCTGTCATTTCCTATTCTTGCTTATCCGTCTCTGTATATTCTCCCTCTCTTCTCTTCTTCCTCTTCTTTACGTCCCTCAGTAGTAGTCTGTCTGTCGTTCTTTCCACACTTCTTTGCCTGTGCTTTGATCTCTTATCCCTTGCCTCCTCTGCTTCTTGTCTCCTCTACACCCCCCTCCCTGTTTCTTCTTGAGTCAGCATCTCTACTGAAAGCATATTTAATGGCGGTTTTGACCGAACGATGCCTCTGCCAGTAGCACACTAAACAAACAAGAGTCTCGTTACCCATGCAAGAGTTATTGGACCATATCCACACCATTACAGGTGATTCAGACACCAAACATGCTCTCTCATTGTGTGCTTTTCACACATTCTACACACTATAGTTTGTGTCCCTATTCAAACACAGTGTGTGTGTGTGTGTGTGGGGGGGGGGGGGGGGGGATACAGACACACAAAGGTCTGTCCACCCGCTTTTCATTCCGATTCACTTAGCTGAAGCTGAATTAGAGTAAATGAGTATAATCATGGTGGTATTCACTGACACTCCCCGCCACCCTGACACACACACGCACACACACACACACACACCACGCCTGCATACAATGAAAGATCCTAATAAAGCGGATCTCTCCTTAAAGGTTGATTAGGCTACTCCCCCCCCCCCCCCCCCCCCCCCCAACACACACACACTGACAGTGATCTCACGCCGCGCTGCATCACACCCCCCAGATAATCAGCTCTCATTTCACTCTGCCACTGGAGAGATAGAGAGAGAGAGAGATAGAGAGAGAGAGAGAGAGAGAGAGAGAGAGACAGAGAGAGAGAGAGAGAGAGAGAGAGACAGACAGAGAGAGAAAGTCAACAAGGCGCTGGAAGAAAGAGGTCTGATGGATTGTTGTTTCCAGCACTTGTATGCAGACCTGATTGGTTGGGTGGGGCCGAGGAGGACACGCATCATGTCTCTCTTTCTCTGCCCCCATTCTAAAGGTGATTGCAGCTTCCACTCCCGTCAGCCCTCGTCTGCGCGGATTAGGAGGGCGCCTCGACACCCCATACATCCGTTACACTGCGCTCAGTCTGTCTGCCTGCCTGCCTGCCACAGCTTTGCTATTCAGTGTCAAAGGGTCCCAGTGTATGCATGAGTGAATAGCAGCGTAATGAGATTTGCTTTAATATGCATTAATTGATTTGGTGACTGGCAGGGGCAGTGGCACAGGAGCGCTCCCGTGTGTCATCAGGAAGATGCATGGCTCTAATGTGATTTGCTTCTGATTCCGCCTCTCTGCCAATTAGATTTACGGGAAGCCTACGAGTTTTAGAACGGAAAGGTTTGATTTTCGCAACAGGGATACTCACATAGGAGCGAAGTATAAGAGTTTTCTCTGCACATTATTATGTTGTAACAGTAGCACTGCTGGTAGCCATGGTGAAGGTAGGTAAAAGTGATCCTTATACAAACGTGAGTGTGTGTACTGTGCATCCAGGGTGGTATGCTCCATGTGAAGCCCACTGCACAGCGGCGCTGACATGAGTGTGGTGCACTCCACTTCAGACGTTCGATTTATTAGATTTGGTTGTTTTCAATACAACTGCGCACACCAGTATTGAACCCTTTTGCCATCGCCATGACGATCACGTTTCAGTTCTGTGTTTGTCGGTGCATCCGTTGTTTGTCATCATACAGTAGATTGTGATGACATTTTCTGTAGTATGGTCCCTATAGAGATGATAGATAGATAGATAGATAGATACTTTATTGATCCCCAAGGGGAAATTCAAGAGATTAGAGATGGAGTATGCTCCATCCATGTAGAAGTTTAGAGTGGTCCATGCAGGGGTTAGATATGCTTAATGTAGGAATGTACTAATGGTGCTGGTACTGGTACTGTGTAGTGTGCATAGGGGTGTAGCGTGCTCTGTGTAGAGATGCAGTATGCTTCATGTACAGTAGGGGTGTAGGGTTGTGGCAGCAGTGGGTTCTGTGTAGAGATGCAGTATGCTTCATGTACAGTAGGGGTTTAGGGTTGTGTGGTAGCAGTGGGTTCTGACAGGTGGAGCAGCTATAATACTGCTGATGGATGCCACAGTAGAGGGAGAGCTGGCAGCTCTGTTAAAGCCACTTCTGCTGCCCATTCATCACCACATTCAGACCTGCTGCCATAGGGCACTGTGTGTGTGTGTGTGTGTGTGTGTGTGTGTGTGTGTGTGTGTGTGTGTGAGAGTGTGTGTGTGTGTGTGTGTGTGTGTGTGTGTGTGTGTGTGTGTGTGTGTGTGTGTGTGAGAGTGTGTGTGTGTGTGTGTGTGTGTGTTCCCACACCGGTAAATAAGTTGAACTTGTTCTTATGCCCCTTTGTGCGTATGTCCTACATGTGTGCTCCATTGTATGCGTGTCTGCATTAGTGAGTTTGAGTTTGCTGCATGCATTTAAATATGTTTGAGTGTGTGTGTGTGTGTGTGTGTGTGTGTGTGTGTGTGTGTGTGTGTGTGTGTGTATGTGTGTGTGTGTGTGTGTGTGTGTGTGTGTGTGTGTGTGTGTGTGTGTGTGTGTGTGTGTGTGTGTGTGTGCGTGTGTTTGAACTGCACACTCTCAGTGGTCCCAGTTGCAGCAGTGTGTTGGTCTGACTCCCGTGCCAGTGGGACCACCAAATGACCTCCCACCACACACCCACGCACACACATTCACACCCACGCACACACATTCACACACACACACATTTCCCTCTGTCCTACGCCCTGAACGGATGCTCCCGCCAGCACCCAGATGTCCCCTTTGGAACTTTGCATGGCCACACACACCCACCGTGTTGGACAGCGAGTATATTTACCCTAAATGGTCCTGCTCGCCTCTGTCCATTATTCTCTCCCGGCTGGCGCTGTAGCAGCCCAGCGGCGCGGCGCGGCGCGAGCACACGCAGCACTTTTAGCCTTGACACTAATGAAATCCTCTCTTTATTTATCAGGCAGGAAGGGCACTGTGATCCCTGCCTGGCAGGGGGTCTCCTCCTCCTCTCCTCTTCGCCAGTGCCGAGCGCATTGTCTGCGTGGAGCACCTGAAGACCGAGATAATGGCCGAGAGGAGGTTCTTAATGGGGCCGCCGGATAAGGAGAGGAGGGGGATCACAAGGGAGGGGAGCGCGTGGAGGAGGGAGGCCACAGAAATGATTGAATATCGTCCTTCTTCCTTTCAGCGTGTGTATTAGGTCATTGGCAAAGATGGTGAATTAAGAAGTGAGTGGGAGACTAAGAAATGGCAGAAGAGTAGAAGAAAGAAGGGGAGAGAGAGAGAGAGGGAGGGAGGGAGGGAGGGTGGGAGGGGGGAGAGAGAGACTTAGCACCTGAATAGAAATCTAGGGAAGGACAGTGAGAATAGGCAAATAAATGGAGAAGATGGATTGGGAGCGCGCGCGAGAGAGAGAGAGAGCGAGAGAGAGGAAGAGAGATGGTGTGGAGGGGATGAGGAGGGGAGGGGGAGGAAGAGAGAGAAAGATTGAGACATCCCAAAGAAGGCCAGACCTCTTCTCCCTCCCGTTGCCATGACGACCAAACACGGAGGACCCAAAAAGCGAGCCATTAAAGAGTAAGAGCACAGGGATGTGCCTGCGTAGCGACGGCTCCGTTGCTCATGTTTGGCTGCCTCCTCCGTGGCACAGGAGCCCAGTGGATGAAAGGGAGAGGGAAGAAAGGGAGGGGAAAAAGGAAGAAAGGAAATGCTAATTTTTGCCCCTCTGGTCCGTCACAGTCAGATTGGTGTCCAAGCCTCATTGCCACAGTAACCTCACTGTATGCACACACACACACACACACACACACACACACACACACTGTCACTTACAAAAACAATCACACACAGAGACACACAGACACCCACTGCCACTTACACTGACACACACACACACACACACACACACACACACACACAATTGAGCCCTACCGCCCCCTCTCGCTGATTATGACAGAGGCTGAAAAATGAATTCAAGCGCTGGCTCACTGAAGCTGTCGGCCTAAATGGGCTGTGAATGTTCGGCGCGGCAGTGATTTATTCCAGCACAAGTTTTTCATCTCCTCATCGGCGCCATGTGCGTGCGTCCCTCCCTCCATCAGACCCCCGCCTCGTCCCCGCCCCCGCCCGCCCCCCAAAAGAACATCCTGTAACTCGCCCCATTCATCACCCAGAATCCTCCCAGAAATCTAATCTACCCTCCTGTGTGTGTGTGTGTGTGTGTGTGTGTGTGTGTGTGTGTGATCGCCAACGTGGCCCTCGGTCGAGGACAACTTCCCCGGGTTTCGTGCAGGGCAGTGGCGGCGGTGGCGGCGGTGGCAGCAGCAGCAGCAGCAGCAGCGGGCGGTTGGTGATGGAGGCGCCGTGTTCTGCCACCGCTGCCATCCATTCCCCCGGCTGAGCTGGAGCGGGCGGAGCTGAGGAGGGGTGATAAGCCAACCTGTGTAGCACTTCCAGCTCCGCAGCGCGGGGATGTGGGGGAGGCGGAGGGGGAGGCGGAGGGGGAGGCGGAGGGGGGAGGGGGGGCTCCTATTTCTGCACACGGAACTCCTTAGTGGGGTGCAGCCCCGAAAAACTGGGTCAGTGTTTTAATTAGGTGTCCAACTTCCACCTCCCCATTACCGACACACTCTCACAACACACACTCGCACACACTCACATATACACAAGACTCATGCATATGCACATGGCTTTGTGTGTGAGTGTGTGTGTGTGTATGTGTGTGTGTGGGTATGGAGATTGGGGTACAATGGAAGACCCCTGGGTGGCAGGGTGAGCAGGTGAGGGGGGTGAGGGGGCAGTGAGGTGAGGTGAGGTGAGGTGTGGGCAGGTGTGGGGGTAGGTTCTTGTGGGTGAAAACGAGGACGTGTCACCGGCCAGGCGCCCCGGCGCAATCACTTATGTCAGCCCTTCAGTGCCAAACAGGGCATCTGTGGAGCCGGAGAACAGAGAGATGACAGTGACGGAGGAGGGCAGAGAGAGCGAGGGAGGAGGAGAGAAAGAGGGAGAGAAGTGGGAAGGTTAGAGAGAAAGGACAAACGAAAGAGAGGAGGGAAAAGTGCTAAGACTCAGGACTCAGGACTCTGGACTAAAGGACTGAGGAAGGAAACCGAACACACAAAAGAGGAGTCGAGAGCGATAGAGACTGATAAAGAGAGGTTGGGAAAGCTGTAAGTTGGAGAACGTTGGATTTTAAGGGGTGCGTTTGAAAGCCTTTCTATTTTAAGACCTCTCACCGTCGTCATCGCCTGTGAAGGACAGTGTGTTGGCGTGAGCCAGGCCCCGTTCCACTCTCGTTCCCTCTCTTTCCTCTCTTTCTGAGAAGAGAATAAACACTTACTCACTTTCTCCCTCCATTTCACTAGCAACCAAATTTGTCCAGTAACCAGAAGTCCAGTTTAACAGCTTCAAGGCTATGCCCAGGGCCATGAATATTTCATGCTGTGTCTCCGAGCATTGTGCGCTCCAGGGACTTCTATACCTCCCTCTTCTGCCTACCTCTGTAGTCGTGATGCAAGCATTGTGTGTGTGAGCGTGTGTGTGTGTGTGTGTGTGTGTGTGTGTGTGTGTGTGTGCGTGTGTGTGTGTGTGTGTGTGTGAGAGTTCTAGACTCTAGCTGGTGCTGTGACTTACGTATTGGACAAAATTATACAACAGTTATTCTGCCATCAGACCTGTACGTTTCCTCCCAAAGCTGGGCAAGGAGCCAGCACTGAGCTGTGAATCAGCTTGGGACTGACTGTAGTGTGCTCCTGTTTACTTGTTGTTGTTGTTGTGTTTTTTTTACAGTGCACAATAAAATAGAACAAGCATTACATATTCATTACATTTGCATGCGCAAGCTGAGAGAAAACAAAATATCGACAGCCGTGTAGACTTCGTTGAGAGGATCTCCACGAAGCTAAAGTCTGTGGAGAAGCTACTGTAAAGTGCAAGATATTCCAGTTCCAGTTCAGCAAATAGGCAAAAACGAATTGCATAGTGGGGTCCCTCGTGTTGTAAAACCACTGCGTGGAGGCCTGTTATTGGAATCATGACTCAGATGATTATCATCTCCTTTCATTCTAATCATCTCAATGCTGATGATGTTGACAGTGTGGATTATGATATGGTGATGATAACAAACATGGCACTAACGGTAATGATGATGATAATGAATCCGTAATAATGTTGATGAACAGCTGATGCGTAGCTCAGTTGTAATCAAGACACTGACATTAATCAGCAGATTGCATGACATCCCATCAAAAGTCATTCTGTTTATGGGCAAATATGTCTGCCTTGTTGTTGCATGGTTGCAATCAGTGCAATGCTGGAAAAAAGAGACATAGAGTTCAATTTTCTCTCCTGATAATGGCTATATTAAACTTGAACTTGCTCTCTTGTCTCTCTCTCTCTCTCTCTCTCTCTCCCTCTCTCTGTGTGTCTGTCTTGCTTGCAGATGATGGGAAACTGTCTCTGGACGAGTTTCTGGGCTTCTTCTCCGATGGCACCCTGAACGAGGAGGAACTGGAGAAGCTGTTTCACACCATTGATTCAGATAACACCAGGTACACGGCCAGCCCTCGACGGGGGGGCAGGAGCACAACACACACATACAGTACCTACACAAACACACACACACACACACACACACACACACACACACACACACACACACACACACACACACACACATACATACACACACAGAGGACTGCACCCAAGTGTCAATAAGCGGATTACGTTGATCTAGGAGAGACAAAAAGAAGTCAGAACAAGTGTGGTAGAGAGAGCGAGAGAGAGAGAGAAAGAGAGAGAGTAGAAACAGGTTAGAACGAATAAAAGACGGAAGGAGAATTACTGAGGAGACGGAGCGAGGGATGGGAGGTGAAAGAGAGAGGAGAAAGAGGAGCAGGCGCTCTATCTTTTTCATTATCAGACACTTTTCTCTGCTGGAGTGCTCTTTGTGCTGTCTGTACACAGTGACGTGTCTATAAGCCACCTGTGCGTTTTCACCTGTCTTTGTGTAGGTGTGTGTGTGTGTGTGTGTGTGTGTGTGTGTGTGTGTGTGTGTGTGTGTGTGTGTGTGTTTCAAGGAGAAAAGAGACATGTGTTATATTAATGTATTGTATATGTACAGGATGTTAGGTATAGAATCAGAATCAGCTTTATTGGACAGGTTTGCGTGAACAAACTAGGAATAGTTCATATTTTGTATGTGGGGAATTAATGCACACACATACAGTATGGGTTAATGATGGGGAGGTAGTTTCAGAGAAAATGGCAGAGAGAGAGAGAGAGAGAGAGGGAGGAGGAGAGTGTGTGTTTGCATCTACAGTGAATGTGTTTCTGAGGCACCTGCCCTAGTGCAGTGCCTGTATGCCACATATTTCTCTCCTCCTCTTAGTCTCTCTCTCCCTCCCTCCCTCCCTCCTTTCGTCCCCTCCTCCTTCATCCCTCTCTCTGTGTGTCAGTATGTCTCAGGAGGTTGTGGCTCTCCTCGGCGTGCATTGTCTTTAATCACATTTCAGAATGAATTATGTAAAGCAGGCCACGAAGCGCACAGCTGCCGAGCCCAAAGTCCCCGTCCTCCTGGTCCGGCGAAGCGCACTAAATAATGAACCAGCGCACAGCAACGACAGAGGAGGCAGCAGCCACAGCAGCAGTGCAGGAGACGGAGGGAGAGAGGAGCGAGGGAAAGAGAGAGGAGAGGAGAGGAGAGGAGAGGAGAGGAGAGGAGAGGAGAGGAGAGGAGAGGAGAGGAGAGGAGCGAGCGTGACAGGGAAGACTGTAGGTGTGGGGGAAGGGAGGAGAGAGAGAGAGTATTGATGTGCCGGAGGGGAAAGGTGTAAAAAAAGAATGGGACCGGAGAGCAGGTTTATAGGGAGGAGAACATACACATCCTTTCCAATACACTGTTCCCGCGCAGCTAGACAATAACGTTTCGTCTTCAGAATCCTCTTTTCTGCTTAGCGTTGAAGTCTTGGATCTGAACGTTCTGTCTTGTCTCGGGAACTCTCTCTGTCTTCCCCCCTTGTCCTGTCTCTTTTGTGTGTCAACCGCGTTCCTCTTTTGCTACCAGAGCTAGATATGTCCCTCTTTGTCCCCCCTGGGTCCTCTGTAGTGCTCCATGTGTCCTGTGCTGTCACTGTGCTGAGTCCTGTGCTGTTGTGTTGTTGTGTGCTGTGTCCTGTGCTGTTGGGTTGTGTTGTGTTGTTGTGTGTTGTTGTGTGCTGTGCTGTGCTGTGCTGTGTGTGTTATTGTGTGCTGTGCTGTGCTACAGTGTGCTGTGTGTGTTGTTGTGTGTTGTTGTGTGCTGTGTTGTGCTGTGTGTGTTGTTGTGTGCTGTGCTGTGCTACAGTATGCTGTGTGTGTTGTTGTGTGTTGTTGTAAGCTGTGCTGTGCTGTGTGTGTGTGTTGTGTGCTGTGCTGTGCGGTGCGGTGCTCTGTTGCTCCCCCTCAGCACTCCCCCTGGCGTTGTGCCTCTGGCAGGGCTCGTTCGCATCTGGTCAAACTCTAGCCAGAGCCAGATCCGGCTGTGATCTGGCCCATATCCGGCCTGTCTAGTCTGGTCTGATCTGGTCTGATCTGGTCTGGTCTGTTGCTGTCTATTCTTGTTAGATCAGTGGCTTCCGAAGCAGGGTTTTGTGCTCTCTCGCCGTGCATCATGGGAAAGTGAGTCCCCTCAGATACCCAGAAGATGGGCAAATAGCCGGCCTTAAAGGCGATGGCCTCTCCCTTTCATGACGAGCCCTCGGTCAGAACTCATGAGAGAAGGGCAGAGGTGACCGATGAAAGAAGCAAACAAAGGAGACGGCGTGAAAGGCAGACATGATGAAAGAAGAGTTGCAGCGGGCAGTGGACGTTCGGTCCGTTGCCGCCACGCCACGCCTCGTCTCGTCTCGCCTTTCATCCTCTTCCTCGTTTGCTCTTCATCCTCCACCCTCCCTGTCTCTATTCAGAGGGCCGCGCCATCGCTCTGTGCCCGTCACCGGCTCCGTCCAGTCAGCGCCGTTAGCTGAGGAGCGCCGGGCGCTTTGATGGGAAGGAGCAGGGACAGTAAATGACCATGCCCTCAGCGGCCTCGCCGTGTTTCCATTAACCCTGATGAATCCCGACAACAACACGGGGACCTTGGATAGTGATCATCTTCCAATTAATTTGTGAATTAATTACCTCAAATTATTTGAGAAATTAGCCTCCTTTTATATTGGCAGGAAGCTCGACAGAGACGGGGAGGTGATTGAAACTGGCCGTAGCGCGCCAGGAATGCTTGAAAGACCACGGAAAGGGTGCATTGATTTTCACGCCGTTTGCCTGGCAAACTGAGCGTGATGATGATATTGGCAGCCATCACCGTGGTGCGACAACCTGCCTTCAGGTGAACCCCCCCCCCTTCCACACAGGCTGGGGGTCCCACTGTGTAGGACTGAAAATGTGCACAATCCGCTCCATTAGCCTGTCACTCTGCAGCATTTTTCATGGCGTGCGTCGTAATTGATCGGCTTGTTAAAGCGGCTCATTTACATCTGAAGCAGAGGCTCCTCCGCGCGCCACGCCGGTGATTTATCAGCAGGCCGCTCCGTCTCTCCAGGCAGAGCTCAGACGCTCAGCCTATCCTGCAGTCCACCTCCGCATCAGTGTGTGTGTGTGTGTGTGTGTGTGTGTGTGTGTGCGTGTGTGTGTGTGTGTGTGTGTGTGTATATATGTGTGTGTGTGTATGTGTTTGCGTGTTTGAGTAGTGTGTGTGTGTGTGTGTGTGTGTGTGTGTGTGTGTGTGTGTGTGTGTGTGTATATATGTGTGTGTGTGTGTGTGTGTGTGTGTGTGTGTGTGTGTGTGTGTATGTGTGTGTGTGTGTGTGTGTGTGTGTGGCTTGGAGGGAGAGGCTACCAGTAACTCATATGATCCATATGCACGGAGAGACAGCCACAGGCTCCACCACTGGCCCCATTGTATTCCAATAATTGGACGTGAGTGCATCGTCAGTTATAAAGTGCATGTCAGAGGTTCAACTGCCCAGTGGAGGGATGTGTGGATGTGTGTGTACATGTTAGTGTGTCTGTGTGTGTGTGTGTGTGTGTGTGTGTGTGTGTGTGTGTGTGTGTGGCATGTGGAGCGTTCCTTGGGGTAGCCACTAGTGTTGTATGAGTGAGTCGATCTGTTTGGTGTTGAGGTGTGTCCTGGGACATGTGTGTGTGTGTGTATGTGTGTGTGTGTGTGTGTGTGTGTGTGTGTGTGTGTGTGTTCCTTGGGGTAGTCACTAGTGTTCTATGAGTGAGTCGATCTGTGTTGAGGTGTATCCTGGGACGTGTGTGTGTGTGGGGTGCCTTTTCCTGCCTAGCACTACTCCTGTGTTTCTTACCCCTCTCTTTCCCACTGCCTCTCCTTCTGTCCCTATGCTACCCCTAACCTGTCATCTGTTAGTAATGTTGACACCAAGGAACTCTGTGGTAAGTAGGAATCATTTTATTCTGCTAAATGAATCCATGTCAATGTTTTCATGTGCAGGTATGTCAAGCAGAATGTGTGCATGTGTGAGTCATCACTACAGAGAGAGAGCGTGTGTGTGTGTGTGTGTGTGTGTGTGTGTGTGTGTGTGTGTGTGTGTGTGTGTGTGTGTGTGTGTGTGTGTGTGTGTGTGTGTGTGTGTGTGTGCGTGTGTGCATGTGTGCGTGCGTGCGTGTGCGTGCGGTGCGTGCGGTGCGTGCGGTGCGTGTGGTGCGTGCCTGTGTGTGTGTGTGTGTTTGTATGTTTGTGTGAGTGTGTGTGTGTGAGAGAGAGAGAGAGAGAGAGAGAGAATGTATAGACAATGTGCTTGCAAATGCATGACCACAGGTAACTTGTGCTGCTGTTCGGTTCTGCTTCTTTACCTTGCGTCTGTACCGTCTGGATTCCAATCCATGTCTTTTAGGAATCATCCATTAGATCACAGGCAGTGTTTGTCTATTGTGAAAGTGTGCACTAGTCCCCATGTTGTTACACTGCTGTCTTTGTCCACAGACTACTTTGCCAAACACATGGGTGACTATGAGGGTGTTCTGGCCTCCCTGGAGACTCTCAATTTGTCCATCCTCAAAGCCATGGACTTCACCAAGAAGGTCAGTGTTTCTGTGTGTGTGTGTGTGTGTGTGTGTGTGTGTGTGTGTGTCTGTGTGTGTGTGTGTGTGTGTGTGTGTGTGTGTGTGTGTGTGTGTGTGTGTGTGTGTGTGTGTGTGTGTGTGTGTGTGTGTGTGTGTGTGTGCGTGTGTGTGTGCGTGTGTGTTTTGTCTCTGTGTCCCTGTGGAATTAGGCGAGACAACAGTGGGTAGCGTGTCCTCAAAAACATACTCACACTCAGTGCATTATTCATGTGTTTTTTTTCCCCCTGTCAAACTAAAGCTCGCTCGCTCGCACCCACACGAAGAAGAGTGTAGAGTCTGTCTAAGGGGGCTGGATCCTTACTCATCCTCACCACCGATTCACTGCACAAGAAGAGAATCTCACACACACACACACACACACAGGCGCTGCCGAGAGGGGTGTGAGATGGCGATGGCATCTGTAGATTCCTGCACTGCGCTAACGCATTAATGGATCAGCCTCAGCCCACCGCTCTTAAAATAGCGCAGCGTTCCTGCACGCCTCACTTTCATATTCTGTTTGTGTTTTTGCCGCTGCTCATTAGCGTGGGCCTGTGTGTGTGTGTGTGTGTGTGTGTGTGTGTGTGGAACGGGGGGTGCTCACCCTGACAACGTCGCTCGTCTTCTGACGAGGCCACCGAGTGATCCACTGACTGTGCTGACTGATTGACTGCTCTGCTCTGCTCTGCTCTGTCAAAGCCTCCTCCTCCACTCGTAATCTCTGTTCCACCCGTTACATCTCATTCTCTTTTTGTCACTTTCCTGCTGTGTGCTCCAGGCACTGTATAGGCATGTGACATAAATGCAGTGCGTACATACATTATATACTGTATAGGCATGCAGTATAGATGTACATATACATACTGTATAGGCATGTGGTATAGATGCGGTGCATATACTGTGCATATACTACATGCACTTTTCTCCTCTATATTCTTTTGACAGGATGCTTCCTCTTCAGGCCCATCACTATTGATCTCTCATATAAAGACATCCTATTAACACACACACATGCATGCACACACACACACACACACACACACACACACACACACACACACACATACGCATACGCATATCCTGCTCCGGGTTATTGTTATTGATGGAGGCAATCTCTGTGTGGTTGCAGCAGGTTAAGGGTTCTCTCCAGTCTCGTCAAGCGGAGGGGAGGGGGGGTGGGGGGGAGCCAAGCCGAGCAGCCAGAGAGAGAAAAATGCAGGCGTGTGGGCCTGGCCTGCCCTTGCGTTTACTCCTTAAATATTTATGGGCCATTTACAGCGCTCGCGGCTGCCGCTGAGCATCCCGTCTCATGCATCGATGTGCCGCAGTGACCTCGCCGAAGCCCCCGGGGCGGCCGCGACGGAGCCCGGAGACTCAGGGAGGACAGGGGCCACCGGAAACATCAAGCCTTCCGTTAAACTGGGCCGAGGGAGAGCAAACAAGCGCACCTCTGGAGCCTCCGAAGAGCTATTTCTGCCCCCCCCCCCCTGCCTCACGCTCCGCTGGTCGGACCCTCGATGTGGTCCGTGCGTCGACTCCCCCCTCAAGATAGCTCTTACTTTGCTTGCGCTTTGTCTCGCTTTTCTTTTTGTGTCGTCCGCTCCCTTTTCTCTTCTTCCTGTCTTCTCTCGTGGTGTCTGTTGTTTACCTTATGGATATAGTGCTGCCGCTTGCTGTTTCTGCTCTTTTCAGTTCAGAGACGCCGGCAGGGGAGAGGGAACGAGAAGAGAGAAAAAAAAACAGGCGAAAAAAATTCACTGAAGCTTCAGTTTACAGCTTGCTTCCATTGTATTCAGAAACACAGAAATGAATTTCTAAAATAAGGAGTGCATAAATCTGTGTGCGGTGTTACCATGTCAGCCTGAGAATGTGTGTGTTTGATGGAGGGAACCTGATCTAGTGGAACGTGATAGAGGAGAGAAAGGAAACAGGTATTCTGAGAATAGAGTGATGGGGAGAGAGAAAGCGATGCCGGTGGCATTCTTGCAGGAATAGTTGTAATCTGGTAGGAGTCATACACACCTACTGTATGGGTCCCCTCACAGAAAGCTGAGCTATGTCATTATTAGATACCTCAGATGCCTCCTCGGATATCTGGTTAGATGTGCGAGCAGTCTGCTACGGTTGCATGCACAAAGCTGCACTGCAAGTGTTTTTCATTCGGTTTGCAAAGCATTTTTGAAAGGTATGACTGACCATATGCAACTGTAATATAGCAAAACTAGAAGGTAGATTATATGCTATACCCCCCAACCCCCAACACACACACACACACACACACACACACACTCCTCTTCTCTTCTCTTCTCTTCTCTTCACTTCTCTCTCTCTCTCTCTCTCTCTTTCTCTCTCTCTCTCTCTCTACTAAAGCAACCCCCCTCCAAAAAAAGAAACCTCTTTGATGTCAGGAGCTAATCCCATACAGACATTCAAATCAAGACTGTCCCCATGACCAACACCCCATACCCCAGCTCCCATCCCTCCCCCTACCCAGCAGTGCCCCCTGTAGTTTGGGAGTGCTATTGAGAATAGCGTATTGTCACTGTCTTGATTACAAGTCCCTCTATCACTGGCTCATCCTCAGATACTTTTGCTAATGCAGCCCTCATAGTGGGTAGAGTGGAGGAGAAAGATAATTGAAAGGTGGAGAGAGAGAGAGATGGAGTGGCATTGAAAGAGAAGAAAGAAAAAAGAAAGAGAAAGAGAGAGAGGAGAAGACAGAATCAAACCATCAAAAACCTGAATGAAACTGGACGTTAGAGAGAGGAAGAGAAGGAGGGAGGGAGGGAGAGCGAGAGGTGGTGGTGGGAGAGAGAGAGAGAGAATAGTGTGCAGAAAGTGAAGAGAGAGACAGAGTGGCTGAAGGTGACAGAAATAGACATTGGCAAACAGCATGGAATAGAGGCAGAGTGGCAGAGAGGGTGAAGGTGTGGAGAGAGGGGAGAATTGAGGAAGAAGCCGAGATGGAGCTGAGCGAAGCCGACACAACCTGACTACAGATGACAGGAGGAGGAAGAGGGACAGACAGACAGACAGACAAGCCAACATGGAGACAGAGACAGATACAGACAGACAAGACAGAGACAGAGAGAGAGAGAGAGAGAGTAGTCTTAAGACTAATGGCTATAAGATGGTCCTCTGTGGTCCATAAGAGAGGAGGCCCTGAGGTCCGTACTGGATTATGGGGGGCATTAGGAATATTGACCTCACGTTGTAGACTTCTCTATCACTCATCATTCATCCCTTTCTCTCTCTCTCTCTCTCTCTAGCTCTGTCTCTTGCTGTCCATCCACCTCAGATCCATCTCCCTCTCTGGGGACAGAGGGGGTTACTGCTACTAATTACTAATGTAAATGTGATATTTCCATGCTGCTCATGAATTATTCATTGTGCTGACAGGTTGCGTATCAATTAGTGCCAGTGTGTGTGTGTGTGTGTGTGTGTGTGTGTGTGTGTGTGTGTGTGTGTGTGTGTGTGTGTGTGTGTGTGTGTGTGTGTGTGTTTGTGTGTGTGTGTTTGTGTGTGTTCCTTTGTTTTGCCTGTTGAAAGTGGCCATGTGCCATGTGGAAATGAATCCCTGACAAATGCCACCGAGCTTACTGTGTGTTATTAGTGATTAGTGCACAACTGGAGCTGATGAGTTGGACAGTAACCATGTGTGTCTTACTGGACATGTGTTTTTACTGTTTGGATGAGTTGGACAGTAACCATGTGTGTCTTACTGGACATGTGTTTGTACTGTTTGGATGAGTTGGACAGTAACCATGTGTGTTTTACTGTTTAGAAGTGGCATATAACACTGTGTCTGTGCCAGCCTGCAGTGGATTCTTCTAAAGATGGATGCTGGTACTCAGTGCATAGCTTCGTATGTGATCCTCTGGGGACGGTTGCTTGGTTTCGTGTTGCCTAGGCGTTACGAACATCCCTTGTGCGTATGCCCTTGGTATTTCCACTCCTCACAGGTGTGTGGAATCACCTTTAACTGACACTTGTGTCCAGATTTTTCACATATTTGTGAGCATCTGGCAATCACCATGTTGGTGTTCCTCGGGCTCAGAGACTCTGGAATCTTCCATGTCTTCCCCACCTCTCACCCCCCCACCACCACCACCACCCCCCTCCAGCGAGGTCCTCATTAAGTCCCACTTCCACTGTCTCTGACAACCTGCTGAACAAATGAGCTCAGCCAGAAAGTGCTGGTGTCAGTGAGCTCGGTCAACAGTCTCTCCCTCCCTCTCTCTTTCTCTACCCACCCCCCCTCTCTCTCTCTCTCTCTCTCTGCTTTTGCCCTTGAGTGTGAGGAGAAGCTGAAGAAACAGGATTAAAACCTGTCAAAGCAGATCCAGTAGAGGTTGAAGAAAGGATAAAAAAATGCCCCCAAACTCACTGTCTCCCCTTGTAGTCGTCCCAGAGCCTCTCGTCTCCTCTTCCCAAAACACTCCCAGATGAGCTCTTTGCTCTGCGCTGATGTAGCCACGTCTGACTCCAGACTAGAACAGGAGTGCACCGCGTTCACTGTCTCCTTCTACTCCGCCAGTGACACCGCCTTTTATAAAGGTGCTGCCTTTTCTCTCCCTCCTCTCCCCCTCTTCTCTCTCTCTCTCTTCCCCTCTTCTCTCTCTCTCTATCTCTCTTTTCTCTCCCTCTCTTCTCTCTCTCTCTTTCTCTCTCTCTCTCTCTCATTCTTTCTCTCTCTCTGTCTCTGTCTCTCTCCCCCCCTCTTCTCTCCCCCCCTCTTCTCTCCCCCCCTCTTCTCTCTCTCTGTCATTGTCTCTCTCCCCCCTCTTCTCTCTCTCTCTCTGTCTTTGTCTCTCTCCCCCCTCTTCTCTCTCTCTCTCTCTCTGTCTCTGTCTCTCTCTCTTTCTCTCTCTCTCTCTCTCTCTCTCTCTCTCTGTCTCTGGTGTCCTGCGTGCTCTTGCGAGGACTCGGCGGGCCCATCTGGGCCGCTAGGATATGCATGAGGAGACGCGAGGAGGCGCGAGATGGGAGGAGACGCACGAGTGAGACGGGACGAGACAGGAGCCTGTCTAGCAGTCTGTCTCGCTCAGCCACGCTGACAAATCCGCTCCTGAGCGCCACTCATTTGCCACCCTCACGAGGCTGGCACTCTGGACGGGCACTCCGGGCAGCAGGGACAGTTTTATTTATTTATTTATTTTTTTTACCTGAACAGGTGCTTAACGCCTGAATGTTTCAACAGCAAGAGCAGAAAAAAAAAACTGCTCGCCAGCAGTTCTGCAAGCAGGTGGGCGATTTCTATTTATAGTCTAGTCTAGTTATTGCTTAATAATAAAAGGCAGTGGTGAAAGTCACACATATAGAAAAACACACACACACACACACACACACACACACACACATATGTACAGTACATACTCACTCTCACAGATGCTCACGCACTCCCAAACAGATGATGATGTACATCTGGATGCATTAGAAGTGTAGACAGCCATCATGGTCTGTGCAAATATGGAGAATTCTGGGGACTGTTTTGTGAACATGTTTTAATTGGCTCTTTAGCAGGTGGAAGCCACTAATGGAGGTTCCCAAGGGAGGAAAATGGGGGGAGGTGAGTGTGTGTGTGTGTGTGTGTGTGTGTGTGTGTGTGTGTGTGTGTGTGTGTGGAGGGGGGGGGGTAAAAGAAAAGGCACGAATTCATTATATGCAACTCCTCTTCCTGCTGTCTGTCCTGTATGCACTCCATTTTAATGAGCCTCTCTCATTAACTGGCTCTTAGGCGAGCTGGAGTGAACATGCAGACACACACACACACACACACACACACACACACTCACACTTATGCATACACAGGCAGAAACACACACACACACACACACACACTCACACTCACACTCACACTCACACACACATACGTTCAGATGCCTGGACCGAATGCAAACTCACACACATATTCAGACGTGTGGACCAAAGGCAGACACACACACATTCTGAAGCCTGGAAAGAACACACTTAAAAGCACACACACACACACAAACACACACACACACACACACTTGGAACACACTCACACAGTCACACCATGTTCCCTGACTTCAAATGCACTAGCCAATGAGCTCGGTTCTCTCCCCCATCAGCCGCGTGGCGGATGGCGGATATGTGAGGGAGATTTTCTCACTCATGACTGGCCAATGTCACACATCTCCTTGGCTGCTTCATTCACGCATTATCTTTTGATATCGCTCATTCCCCGGCCGCCAAAACTGATCCCAGGCCTCTGATTTCCACATCACTACTCATTTTCATGCTGTCCACTCAGCTCCAGCGCTCCTCTCTCTCATTTCACACAAATGATGTGGCGGATGCTTTCGGTGGTCCAGCTGTGACCGCCGTCCAAATAAGCCGAGGGGGAAGTGTAGTGAACACCAGGCGTGAACCAATCAGATCGCTGAAGGTTAAGGGTCTGGCTGGAACCAGTGGTGGCAGTGTCATTTGTGCAGCTTTCACTTCAGGTTCACGGCCCTTTCCAAACACACACACACACACAGAGACACACAGACTCAGACACACACACACACACACACACACACACACACACACACACACACACACACACACATAGTTTTGGTATTGGACCAGGACTCGACACACACAAATGATGCACAGTGACAGAATAGATGCAGGCTCTGTTCACGGTTCCCTTCCCACACAGACACACAGAGATCCTGATTTGGTACTGAATCAGCAACCAGCTCCAGTTCCCAAAAAAGCCTCTTCATGACAACCGTAGATTCAGCCAGCACTGAGGTGAAGCACTAGCAGCTGTTGGGGTCAAAGTAAAGTGTCTGTGTGTGTGTGTGTGTGTGTGAGAGAGAGAGAGAGAGAGTGAGAGTGTTTGCACGTGTGTGTGTGTGTGTATGTTTGTGTGTGGGTGCGGGTGTGTGTACAGGTGTGTGTGTGTACAGGTGCGTGTACAGGTGTGTATATGTGTGTGTGTGTGTGTGTGTGTGTGTGTGTGTGTGCGTCTCAGCCCTGCTCTCCATCACCCCTGTCTCCACTTCTGGTGATTGACAGGCCCAGACTCTGTGGGAGCTATCTGCTTGCTTCCTGCTAGTTTTAACCCCCCCCCCCGCTTCCATCCCCCGTGCCCTGAGGCCCTGATATCTGTCACATCTGATCCGCTGTAATCCAGCGGCACACTGTCAGGCAGGCATCAAGCCCAGTGCCAGCCTTCGCCATTGCCAACAGGACGGTGGGGGGGGCGGGGGGGGGGGGGGGGGGTTCGGAGCAGGCGGGTGAGGGGGGGGGGTGAGGTGGGCACTGCAGCTGGAGCACTGCGGCGGGGCGAGAGAGGGGAGGGCATGGCTGCCCGCTGCCAAGTGCTCCACGGCAAGTGCTCTCTTGCCCGCCTGTCGCGTTCGCTCGCATCGATTCTCATCATCACGTCCGCCTCTCGCCGTTCGGTCACTGTGCGAACGCACAGCTGAGATTATTCACGTATATGATGTGCGAGGCCATAAAATATGCATGAGCGAGAAACAACTCAGAGAGGTGATTTATTCAGGCAATATAGCCATCTCCACACTACAGCATGCTTTTGCGCTTTTTTCTCTCTCTCTCTCAGGGCCAGATTCAGTGTGACAGTCAGGCTCCCCGAGGTCTGAGGTTGCCTTGTGATTTCTTTGATACTGTGTCGTTGTTCGTTCTTTCTTCTCCTTCATTTTTATTCATAACAAGGTCTGTGATCTCCCAGCCTGTTTGCTCTGCAGATTGAGCATACTGTCCTTGATACACGCTTGGACTCCAAGGCCCCGAGAGAGTGTGTGTGTGTGTGTGTGTGTGTGTGTGTGTGTGCATTTTGTGTTAGTGTGTGTTTTTTGTGTTTGTGTGTGTGTGTGTGTGTGTGTGTGTGTGTGTGTGTGTGTGTGTGTGTGTGTGTGTGTGTGTGTGTGTGTGTGTGTGTGCCATTTGTCGTTGGCTAAGGCCACACAAGTCAAACATTCTTGCAAAGCAATTGGATTGCCACAAGGAGAAATCTTGATTTCCCCAACTGTTCTTCGGCCCCATGATTCATCTGTTTGATAAGGTATTTTCCAACCACACTGCTCACCTGTATGGCTCAGGCGTCTTATGAAACTAGAGGTGCTAAATGGCCCTCGGAGTGGTTGGGGGGGGATTGGTTGCTGTTAGAGGGGGAGTGAGACATGCTATTTCTGGAGGCTTTCATCCCTTCCTCCATGGCGTCTCTGTGGCTGCGTTGCCTGCCTCCCGGAGTGATATTAGATGGATATTAGCCATAGGCCCCCTGGCAGCGCTAGTGCGGCTCCCGCTAGCTGCGCATCGCTTCAAACTCCAGGCAAGCCGTTGACAAGTTGAGTTTCCCTGGTAACCGAGGCGGGCTGCCGAGAGATGCAAGCGACTACAGTACAAACAACCCCAGATGCATAAAAATAAGGAGTGTGTGTGTGTGTGTGTGTGTGTGTGTGTGTGTGTGTGTGTGCTACTTGGCCTAGATCAGACATGTGCCTCAGCTCTCTGGAAATGGTGTTTTAACCACAAAACCAGAAAAACAACCCTAACCACAAAAAATCCAACAACTGGATATATTTTTGTTGGCTTTGTTGTGAACATGAGACATGTTAGCTCCTCTTTTTCTGAATGACAGCTTGTGAGCCAGCAGGCTAGTGTCAAACTGGGAACAGATCATCGTGACATCGTGACATCGTGCCACGACAGACTCGAGCCGTTCTTCTTCTACAACCATGTAACAGCCACATGCCACGTATGTTTGCAAGTGATTTCTTTTAATGATGAAGCATTCACGAGTGATCAGTCGGGGATTTATAGTGTAGCAGCTAATGAATGTGTGTGTGCTGCAGCCGGATGTTAATGATGTCGATCCTCATCAGGGGGCTGACTGAACAACACATGAGCAAGCGCGGAAGGAAGTGGAGTTCTACTCCATAAAAGCCCAACGGAGCTAGCGGCGAGTGAAATAGGCCAGCAAGGTCCAGCAAGTCCTACAGTACGTGCCGCCCAGCGCTATTGAAGAGAGAAAGTGCCTTTAGAAAAACATCATAGTGCTGCCGTGTGCTAGTCTCAATGGAGAGCTATCTGGAAGATGGATTTGTTGTAATAAACACCCTGTTCCTCCACGCAGGCTAGCTGTGATGCTGCTGCTGTGATACGAGCCTGTGCAGACTGTGGCTCTAATTGGAGGTTATTTGATTTGAATCCCAGTGTTCCTAATAGGGTGAGCAGCTGGGGGAGGGGTGATGGGGATGCTTTGGAATATGTTAGTTCATTCAGTAGATCACTCATTATTTCCGGTGATGCAGGGAAGGTTCAGAAGGTGATTGTGTGTGTGTGTGTGTGTGTGTGTGTGTGTGTCTCTGTGTGTGTGTACAGTATGTGTGTGTCTCTGTGTGTGTGTGTGTGCGTGTGTGTGCATTTGTAATAAGGGGTGTGTTAGACTAAGTTGTATTTTTCTCTGCATACGCTCGTGTATTAGTGTTTAAGCTGGTACCGTGACATCCTGTCTGTGGAAGATTGCCTTGTGATGAGCTGAACAGCAGTGTGGGGGATTACTGGCGAACCAAAGATCCCCGTTAATAACTAAACAACATGTTACATGATGTTAACCTGATTCTCTCTTCTTCATTTTTCTTCTCTCAATGTCACACACCTCACACACACACACACACACACACACACATACACAGACTCACATCGTACACTAAAATAGAAACTGTGCACATCGGCAAACCCATCTGAAGGAGTTTTACTGTAAGTCTGGTGGCTTCGTGCACATTACTGCATATGCGCCCTGTGGCCTGACCGCTCACCACAGAGCCAGCTGGACTGGAGTCAGGGTTCCATACCCCCATGGGGGGGGGGGGGGGTCCGTCTGTGGCTGGAGTGAGAACTAAACAAACGATCAGTCACCGGTGCTGAATATTTATAAGCATCTGACAGGATGGGCTCTTCTGGGACTGACCAGTGGGAGAGGCCGAGTATCAAAGTTTTATGAGTCCAGACATTTGGCTATCAAACCGAGTCATCAATAAAGACAGCCATGCAGGCTCCAAGGGATTCAGCTCAGAACAGAGAGTTTGTCCACTGACCGCAACATCAACACACACGGAACAAATGGTAACAAAGGGTTGTCATCCGCCACGCTGGACACGACAACTGTCCTGTTTAATTAAAGCCGTTTTTTCATGCCATTCATTCAGATATCTCTATAGGATTTCTAGTGTACGTTGTACTTCCCCAATAGCCTGGCTAGCGCCTACCACTTCTCAAATGAGACGTGGTCTGGCAACCAGACGTTCATTTTCTCATATTTGAAAAAATGCCCAGATCCGTTCATTGGGCGCCACAGATGTCTATCAAATGCATCTGTGCATAGCTCATCATCGTCTTGCTTTCCCCCCTGCTCTGTGATTGGTCCCCTATCTCAGGCAAAAATGAGGGCGGTAGTTTCCAGACTGCCTTAGCAGCGTGAATCAAATCGCGCGCAAGGCAGCATGGGAACACCATGGGCTACTTCCCCAGTGGCTCTTTAACCATTCTCTTTCTCACCATATGATAGCATCTTATATTCTCATGGAAGGCCCTTTTCTCCATAGGGAATCAAAAATAACAAAAATGGCAGTGGGTTTTGTATATTTCATGGAGTATGATACATAATTTATATATAAATAGTATATATAATTCATGGAGGACATAACATATAGCCTGTGGATAAGCTGAGAGACGTGTGTGTGGGGCAAAGGCTAGAGCTTCTTATGCCACAGCACCATGAAAAGGTGCTACAGTAGCATAGCATACAGTATGTTTATATAAAGCTTGGTCCACCATGCTACAGGTGTTAGCATACAATATGCAAGCAAACCACTGCATCAGCACCATTCTGCAGGTGTTAGCACACAGTATGCTTGTTAACACAAGGCAGAGAGAGATGGTGAGCTGCCGTTTCAGAAGACACCCCCTCAGCTTGAGCACTGCCGCTGTGCCAGATATAAATAGCAGACTTGTCTCAGTGCACGGAGATGGTTGAGACTCATTCTACCTGAAGTGGTGACAACCTATCGGCCCCAGGAGTGGAGGAGAGCTAAATGAACAGCATCAGTTAATGATTGCATCGCTTGTTTCTCTCTGTACTGTTCTTTAATGAACCACCGCCCCCCTCCCCCCCCACCCAAAAAAATAAAAAAAAAATAAAATATATATATATATATAAAATATTAATGAGCATAATAATTCAAGAGAGAACCCAGTTCCCTGAAGGATAATGAGCAAGGAACATGGCCGCTCTCAGGCTGCTGCGTCGGAGAGAACCTGCCTGTGCCTTTTGTAAAGTATTTAAAGACACGGCATGTTTTTGTCCATAGTTCAATAACAGGATCAATTCCTGTCTTTGCTCATGGTCACCATCTTCTCTCTTTTTCTGCTCTCTCTCTCTCTCCTGACTGTGTGCGTCAAGCACATCTTCATATCATGTACAGTACATACCTTCGTATCTGCTCTTGATTTCCCGGCGATGTCAGGCTGCAGCTTTCGGGAGGCCATTTCTCTCACTCATTATCATCCCCACAACCTCTCTCACCATCGCCCGTCAGGGGAAGAAATGAAGAGGGCGACGGAGAGAGGAAGAGAAAGAGAGTGATGGAGTGGGAAAGACGGGGTAGTGTGTAAAGTTGCAGGTGGGAAGGATAGCACAGTGGGAGCTGTGTGTGAGTGTGTGTGTGTGTGTGTGTGTGTGTGTGGGTATGGAGGAAGAGAGGATGCCACTTGTGCATCAGCCCAATCATGGGTAATAGAGGCAAAACTGCTGCCGCCGCGCCTGTCTTCACTTGTTCATTAAAGCTACAGTACCATGCTCCTGCTCTAAATCTCAGAGGATTTCGCTCTCTCTCTCTCACCCATCCGCTCCCTCATTCTCTCCCCTCTCACTCCCCCCCCCCCTTTTCCTCTATTGCCCTTGCCATTTTAGTCTCCTTTCCCTCTAGTCTTTCTCCCTCTTTCTCCCCTTCCCTCTGCTCTCTCTTTCTCCCCTTCCCTCTCTCTCTCCCCCCCCCCCCCCCCCCCCCCCCTCTCTCTCTGAAAAGCCTGCACTGCCGGCTGGTCTGAGCCAGTCTTAGCCATGGTTTATACCCTGGGCCAGATGCTGCAGTGGCAGACTGCGGGACGAGGGCTTTAGTTGCCTCAAAGTTGAACTGTTATTTATTACACAACCCACACCGGTGCCTGTCCCCAGCTGCTAGAAGACAAAGAGTCGGATCCACACTGACCCCCCCTTCCCCGGACCCACTTCGCTGTGCACCGCACAGCTATTTATTTTTCTTCCTTTCATACTCTTTGTTTGCGTAACACACGTACGCATATACACACATGTACACACGCTTAACAAGCAGACAGTCCATATTGCCCCTTTTTGATTATCCAGGTGGTCAATTCATGAGAAGGATGCTCTAATGAGAGCCTCTTGAGTCTTCTTCTCAGTCGCTCGCTGAGGCAAAAAGGCTCGACACACTAAAGCCTTTTTTTCACACACAGAGCGGTGATGGGCATTTGTATGCCGCGATTGTTCGCCGCCATCCCGCTTTCATCACGCCACCGGGCTCTCCGGTGTCTGCCTGAATCAGAGCTGATGGCTGCGAGCCTTCTGATTCGGCTGGCGTCTCAATCAGGCCGAGCGTCCGGACGCTCGCTGGAAGTCTCCCACAGAGGGCCTCGTTGTGCGTCGCATCCTCCGCCCGAGCCAACAAAAGCCTGATCACTGTCACCAGGATCCTCTTTTCTTTTGTGATGGAAATTTCCTTACAAATCACACAGGAGGCCTGATTAAAATGACTTGGAAATAAGAAATCAGGGGGGGGGGAAATATGCTGGTACTAGGGCTACTGTTGTCTTGTTGCTTCATCCCAAGTTTTATTTTTGTTGTCTCCGTGGCTCACTCCTACCGCACGTGCGTTCTGTGAGCGAGTCTTTGATCTGCAGTTTTGCTCCTCAGGAAGAGAGGCTTATCGAGTGGTGGTGCTGCGGTGCCTCCGATCCTGCTGCATCTGCACCCCACGGCGCTCTCTCTCTCGGTCGCTCTCTCTTTCTCTCTTTCTCTTTCTCTTTCTCTCTCTATCTCTCTTTCTCTATCTCTTGCTCACTCTCTCTTTCTCTCCCTCTTTCTCTCTTTCTCTCTCTCTTGCTCACTCTCTTTCTCTCTGTCTCTTGCTCACTCTCATTCTCTCTCTATTTCTCTCTTTCTCTCTCCCCCCTGCCTCCCTCCCTCTCTCTCTCTCTCTCTCTCTAACTCTTCAGTCTGCTCATTTCCTCTCGGTCTGTGGCTCGTTGGAGCAGCAGCACAACACCGGAACCTTCCACAAAAACTCCTCCCGTCCCCATCCAGTATTGACCAAGTACGGGTCGATGTGATTGGCTAATGTCAGGCATGTGTGATCCATTGATTGGCGATACTGGTCCGTCACTCAGTGTTTTTTTTTTTCGGAGCCGTAGTCTCTCATTAAGAGGCCTGTGCACTGGAGACTGAAGACAGATGACTTCAATTATAAGAGCGCTTCCAACCAGCCTCTCTCAGCAGCTTTTTGTTTACCTTTTATATTCCCAGATGTTCAGCGCACATCATTGAGTTTATAGGCAGCGGTAAAACAAGCCACTGCCTAATAATTCCTTGGCATTAAAAATGCTCGTTTCACAGAGCCATGGTTGGTTATTCATCTCCATCAGCCATGCCGGGTTTTTTTTTTTTTTATGCCACACTTCCCATAATTTGTAAAATTGTCGAAGAAATAGCACTGTGCTTGAACCAGGACATGAATGTGATAAGCTGTGTGCTGTGAGCGGTGTGTGTAAGCGGTTTCCCTTGGCGCTCGCACACTTACCCGGCGTCATTGCCATGTACCGTGCGGTGCCTCTCGCTTATGGAGTGACAGTGGGTGTTCTGGCGGTGGGAGATTGGAGGCTGCTGTGAGAGGGGGGGACGGCGTAGATAGAGGCTTGTATTGGGGAGACTTCAGAGAGAGCCGGCGACGGCGTATATTTCACTCCGTCGCTTGCTGGCGCGTGTGGCTATGGCACCCAAGGTTGGGCTGACCTCTGGAGGACGATTCTCCAAATTCTCGCAGGGCCCGCTGTGAAGATTGAAACAGTAGAAAGCTTTTATTTCTTAGTGAAGGAGACTCACCACACACACACACAGACACACACACACATACTACAAATGCAATTCTACTCAAAGATGTGCAAACACACACAGTACAGAGCTCACACGTCCAACAGAAACACATACAAATACACACACACACACACACACACACACACACACACACACACACATACACACATACACACATACCACGCTGGCACTGCTCGCCATCTCCCAAGATTGAAAGAGACAGAGCTCAATCATGACTGCCGCACAAAGGAAGCCTCTCCTCACTCCCCTTGGTTTGGCCACGCTGGAGATTTAATCCCGGCCTTGTAAAGTCTCCGCGACTCCTCTCCGGCGCTGTGAATAGATGCTCCGCTGGCTGAATAACCGCATTAGGGCCTGACTCCAGCTTTCAAGCTCGCTTAATGCGATTGTGATTGAATCTTTTTGCACCCCCCCACCCCTCTCCCACCCCCGTTTTCTCGGAAGCTTTGACTAACTGGGTCGGACCACAGGCTCTTGATGAGGCGGCTGCGGCCGTGAAGGAGGAAGAGGAGGCATCTCTCCCAACAGAGGAGGCAGAGTCTGGTCTGCTCCCGGGCCAAACTTGGCCCAGGTCCGGCAGATAATGTCCAGACACAGCTGCTGTCTAGGGCCCCTTTCTAAAACAGTAATCTTTGGTGGTGATAGTGTCTTTTAATGGACATCAGCCTCTTCTCTTCATCATGTGTAATTGAATCGTTTCACCCAAGCAAATAGGCTCTGTAGAGCTATGTCCCTGATGCATGTGAGCACGAGGTGATTCGTAAAGCATGTTGATCGTGCCTTCAGAATGCGCAATCCGCTCTCCCTTCTGATAGGAGTGATACGTCAAGTGTGATGTATAAGAATAGATTTGCATTGCTCACAGCCATTTTAAAGTAGTTTGCTGGTGAGATTTACACTCCCACGCCTGACTAGAGGCCATTTTTTTAAAGGTCCCTTTTTACCCCTTTTCTCAATTTTTTTTATAGTTTCTTGAGGTCTTAATAAATTATGTGTGTCATACTTTGGTCAAAATGCCAAAAGGAAGAAGCCCTTCAACTCCATTTTCAATGCCGTCTGAAGAGCCCTATTCAGAACACCCTCCTCGTGTGCCTGTTCCTTTACAAACACAAGTACATTGCTCCAACACTTCAGTAACAGGTCCCTATAGCTTGTGTGAGAAAAGCAAACTTTTGCACTTTTGTCCCTCAGTCCTGAGTGTAGACTTGGTCACGATAGGTCAAACGAAGGTGCTTTTATTCAAAAAGCCGTACGATTCTTAACGGTTCACTGAATAATGTCCCCAGAACCAGACCCAGCCCATAAACAAGGAACTGGATTAAGTTATTTTGGTGCTTTCGGCATCAGTAGCCAGTAACCTAAATAAAAACACTGAAAAACTGAAATGTTCATGAACTCTTGCAATTGCACATCTACAGTATATGAGATGTCTGTTTAAACGTGGAGTAAAGGTGACTCACTCACAGCCTTCACTGAATGTTAACAAACCAGTCAGGCACAGGTGCCGTTGAGCCGTAGCTTGCTCAACACAGGTGTGAATTGTGAATGCCAGAAAGCTTATACCTGCATATCTGGCGTCTCGTAGAAGCTATTTTGAGGTGTAAACATTGAGTCCTAGACGCTACAGCAGTGTTCTGGCTTGAGCCAATTAACTGTCTCCTAGCAACAGTGTTCAATATGTTTCTTAGCAACTCAATTTGGCGATACACAAAACATGAGAACACAAGGGCAAAACTCATTTTTTTAGATGCTATAATGCAATATAATAACATCTAATTAAACTTTTGCAGTTATGACTTTTTAATTGAAAGAGTTTCTTTTTTGCATGCCACTGTATTCCCTTAGGGAAGCTGTGCTTTAATTATTTCGTAGCAGTATTGCAAATTTCTAAAGCATACGCACAGAGTAGGCTACATGATGGGCCATATTGTAAATGTTCTTTTTTCTCAAGTTCATATCAGTACATTCAGTCATTGGACACAAGTCTACATCCATGGGGGGGGGGGGGAGTAAGTCCTTTTCTTTGATGTATCAGATTTGCTTTATCAATTTGCAACAATATCTCATGCCAACCAGCTTACTGTTGACTGCACTGTATCTCATGGTTACAAGAGAGGAGGAGGGAGAGAGGAAGGAAGCTGCATTCTGACAGCTGATCTGAAATGGTATCAAACAGCTGCTCCAGTAACAGGCTTATAGCGGTTCTACACTCTAAAAAAAAAGGGTTCTTGGGGTGCTATATAGAACCATGCAGGCTTTAAAGAACCCTTAGGGGTTCCTTTGATGAACTCGTCAAAATGGTTTAAAGAACCATATACAGTAGAGGTGCCATACACGAAGCGTGCAATAGAACCATTTTTGGTTCTAAATAGCACCTTTTTTTCTAAGAGTTTGTTATATTATAAGTGCTACTTACGGTCCTCTACAGTTAGGGTGTGGTGTGTAAATCGGTCAGACAGAGTGTGAGCCCACCTCTGTTCTGCAGGCGTCTCAGTGACCCGTCCCCTTCTTCCTCTGCTCGCCCCAGACCTGAGTGTTGTGCTCACAGTCCTCTGTGTGAGTGGGAATCCTAACTAATGGCTCTGCCCGGGAGTGCTGTGGGCCATCTGGCCTGCTCTGCTCTGCTCGCGGTGTGCTGCGCTGTGCTGCGGCTAGCCCGCCTCCGAGACGGACCATAAAAGTGCTCTCCGCAATTCCCTCCCTTCACGCTGTCCTGACAAATGGTGCAGAGTTGTACAATGCGGCACAATCCCAAAATTATTCAATAATGCATCAGACTCGCTCAGAGATGATATTTGGCGCATCACTCGCTCTCTCTCTCTCTTTCTCTTTCTCTTTCTCTTTCTCTCTTGTCCATTAAATATCCTGCCAACGCTGCATTTAGCGAGAGGCCCCATAGCTTATCCCCCCATAGCCCCTGCCCCCCCCCCATGTGGAGCATGCCACTGGCTCATCTGCGATCGACCTGAGCCAGCTGAGATATGATGATTGTGTCTCTATGGGCCCCATTGTGGGCAGCTCATTACCTGCAGATGAATGACAAGGCGTTCTGTAGATATGCACAGCTGCGTGTGACCTGCTGACCACATAGCTTAATGGAATCTATTACACACATTACACACACGTACGTGCGCATACACACACTAACACACACATGCACACACACACACGCACGCACGCACGCACGCACGCACACACACACACACACACACAGAATCAGACACACAAGCATTCACTCACAGATAAACAAACACACACACACACACACACACACACACACACACACACACACACACATACCATTACACTCCCCTGCCCAAAGCACCCCCACCCCCTGCCTACAGTACCAAGGGGGATGTGACTGGAGAGGAGGATCAGAGAATGACTGGACAGTTTTGTGCTCTGCAGCTGAGGAGACCTGCACTATGAGCCTGCTTTATTAGACCAACCGCCCTCAACAACATGCTGCTTAGCTGTCACTCAAACAACTCAAATTGGCCCAGAAAAACTACTTTTTTTTCATTTTGTTGGGACTGATTACTAGTCAACCATAACGTGTGTGTGTGTGTGTGTGTGTGTGTGTGTGTGTGTGTGTGTGTGTGTGTGTGTGTGTGTGTTTTGTAGTGTATGTAAGTGGTTGTTTGTGTGAGTGTGTACATGTTTATGTGCACAGTGAAGGTGGCTCTGCAAATTGGAGTGTAATTCTGTTACTCATCAGTGCCCAGTCTGAATTACTTTCTTTTCATCTGCTTGTAAAGTCAGGATAATCTTTCACGTCCACGGTTTCAATTAGGCTGTATCTCAATAGGCTATTATTCAAGTTCCTAAGATGTCTTTTGTTTTTGCATGAGCAACAGACACTGAATGAGATATATTGATTCACTTTTTCCTGCACAAGAGAGAGAGAATACTTTATAAGAATTAGACTGCCTTGTCTTGGTTTCATGAAGCTGCTTTCTTTCCTGTATTGTAGCCATTTTTCCTTTGGCACTGAGACAATTTCAGCAGAACAAGGTTATTTGTTCTCTTTCATCCAATATTTAGTGAATCCTATTGGGTGACTTTTTTAGTCTGATGTTGAATGATGGCAGGCTATGACCAGATTGCACAATGTTAGTCTTGGAAGCTGCAGCTACAGTATAATCCCAGTTTTGTGAAACTTCTATTGTTTTTCAAGCAATGCATCAGGGGCCTGAACCATCTTTTTTAACCATTAAAAAAGCAGACCCAGAACTGTGATTTTTTTCGCCCCCAGTAGTCCATCTTTAGCCAGTCTAAGAAGGCACCATTCCTTGTTGACAGCTACCATTTCCTACCTCCTTTAAAACCGGGTAGGAAAGGCCACTGGATCAATTTGCGCTGAACTCTGATTTATCTACTCTCGACCGGAGACCTTTCTGACTCTCACCTTTTCCCTTCCTTCGTGCGACGCCGTGACTTTTGGCTGCCGGCCGTATGTCTAAGGAGCCGAGGCGAGGCGGTCAGGGCATTTCCACTCCAGCATCTTGCACTTGATAAGGAGCACAGCCCTGTAGAATAGCGTGCACACTGTTCAGCTAACGCGGACCATTCTACTCGCCCACCACTCGAGACTGGCGCTCTCGTTTTAACCTTGAGAGCCCGCTGAGTAAAATGGAAGCCGGAGCGTTTCGCTCATGCGGCGGGCGGGTCGTGAGTGAAAGCCACAGGCCGAGCCTCATCAAGTATGGATGCAATATGCATGTAGCAGAGTGCTGACATTGCTCTTACCTGCTGTGTGTGGTTTTTTTTTCTTTCTTTCTTCCTTTTTCCATCTCTTTCTTTTCTTTCTTTCTTTCTTTCTCTCTCTCTCTCTCTCTCTCTCTCTCTCCTCTCGACGTTTTCTGTCTCTCAGGTGTACGAGCGAGGCACCAACGTGGAGCAGTTCGTGGCCCGCTTCCTGCTGAAGGAGTCAGCCAGTCAGATCCAGTCTCTGCTCAACTCAGTGGAGAGTGCTGTGGACGCCATAGACGAGCAGCACACTCAGGGGTAGATGCCTGCCCGCCCGCCTGCCTAGTGTTCTTGGAGCAATTGCTCTGTCGCTAGTTTGGAGTTTAGCAAAGTTTTAAACTCCAACTCTCAACTCCAACTCTGGTTTAAAACTGTGTTAAACTCCAAACTAGCGACAGAGCAGTTGTCTACAAAGTCAGTAGTCAATTATAATAAATAGTACCTAGACATGTGTCTGCTGCTGTGTCTTACTCCTGACCCCCCTGTGATATGATGTGACGCAGGTCATACCCGTCCAGCAAGGTCAGCCCCCGGGCCCCAGAGAAGCAATACGTCAACCCAGTGCCCGACTATCCGCCCAACAACAGAGTCAGTGCCAAGGATGCCCCGAGGAACATCAACCCAGGACAAGGTGGGCACCCCCGACACACCGTTTCCATCCGTCAAATAATCCGCTATAGCCAAGCAGTCAGCTCAGCACCCTGGCTTTCATCTGTCTTCAAAAAGTATTTTTAAATCGTGCTGCAGTAAAAATCATAAGTGTGTACTGCACTGCACTGTACAGTCATTCACTTATATAATAAGGACACTCCTTCAATGTGTAAATCCATTATATACCAGCAGGATGCTTTTAAGCACCTAGGCCACTCAGCATTCTGTTTACGTGTCAAAGTAGTTTATTTGTTTCCTGTTAATCGCAGTGCTAGACAAAAATAATTATCCCCTCTTGCACACAGCGGCCACAAAAGCAATAATAGGTTGAGAAATTAGTCTTCTGCTGTTCAAACCTGTGTAGTGACAAAGAACATCAACAGTGATAAACATACAGTACAAAAGAACAGGAGGTGTCTTGGCAGTGCTTTGTCTTTCTACAGTCCGTGGTGATGTTAACTTTGTTTGGCTGAGTTGGATCCTGCACGTCATCTCACGCCAGCTAAACTAAATGGGCCCCTTCGGTCCGGCTCTTCATCTTAGTCTTCCTATATCAGTGCAAATAAAACATCTTTACATACGCATCTGTCAGCAGAACGGAATCCAATATGAATGGCTTTCCAAATGAAGTGTGATATGCATTCAGCTCTGCGGTGTTTGGTGATTATCTATGTGATAAGCCTCCTGCCGCATTAATCAAGCTGAATGGGAAATCAAAAGGCTCTGTGCTTCCTCGGCGGCGTAATTTATTTTGCCATGTAATGCAATCTCAATCAATCAACCATCGGTAAATAAAAATGTCCCTGCTAGGCATCCTACTGAGCGAGCAGAGAGAGTCTGCAGAGAGGTAGGACAAGAAGATAAACCACTCACTCGTTAAAACTCTGCTTTAGGAAGTGCACAGGCGCAGTCTGTAAGTTGTTAACATGATGTGTGGCACTGTTTGTGAAGTGAAATAGAAAAGTTTGGTCAGATTGGATGACTTGACTTCTGGGTCTCTTTCTGCAAGGTGGCAGCTAGCTACTTGGCTCCTGTGCTAACTAAGTGTATACATTGTAGTAACTGAGTGGTGTAACTGTAAGTGAAGCCACGCACAGACTAGGAAAACAGTTTAGGCGCTTTAACTGGACTTCACTTAACTCCAGCCAACATGATAAACATGAAGAACACGGGTCCCCACATTTTAGCCTAGGGGGAAACAATACACACAAATAAGGTGCCTAGGGGAAAACAGTCCTCTTAGGCCTACAGTACACATTTTCACTATGCAACACACATGTACAGTATGTAGATGAGTGTACAGTATACATGTATGAAATGTATCTATAAGTAAAAGACCAACATGGTGTATAGTTTCTGAGGAGCTGTAAATGAGGACTCTCACGTTGCTCAGTGTTCATCAGGCCCTATCACAGCAGTTATGTAAGGACAGTCTGATGAAATGGCTCACAGGCAATCATCCCTGAGCCCAGAAACAGGCTTGCTCTGCCGACCCCCTCCCCCCCGGTGACAGTGGGTGATGCAAGTCAAGAGATACATTTTTAGTGGAAAATGGAAACTTTGGCTGAGGTGCATGTCCTCTCATTTAGGCAACCCCCTTGCTGAATTTCAATCAGAGCAAGCCTGCTTCATTACAAGAGGAAATAGGGCTCCCAATGCGTCAGTCATTTCACATATTCATTAAAAAAAAAAAAAAAATGGTGACAAATAGGGGCCAATGATTCTCTTTGATGTTCTGCAGTGTTTTCCGCAGTCAGTTGTATATCCTCTCATTCTCTCTCTCCTTCTCTCTTATTCTGCCTCTCTTTCTCTCTCTCATCCTTTGTCCATTCCCTGTGTATACTGTGTAATTTAGACAAATCGCCAATTAGATTTCAAGTGCAATTTTAATACAGCATGATATTAATTAGACTGAGCCCATAAGGTCATGCCATTTTCGTGCTTGTGTGTGTGTGTGTGTGTGTGTGTGTGTGTGTATGTGTGTGTGTGTGTGTGTGTGTGTGTGTGTGTGTGTGTCTGTGTGTGTGTGAGTGAGAGAGAGATAGAGAGAGAAATGCTCTCTCTATGCTGGTAATAAAATGATAAAAGGTATCGTGTGTGTGTGTGTGTGTGTGTGTGTGTGTGTGTGTGTGTGTGTGAGGTATGGATGGAACAAAATCCAAATATATGATCTGATATGATGAAGTGCATATTTGTCCAGGCACACTGTGCTAGCTGCTATAACATGGCGGCACGGATAGACTTATTACTTCTAGTAGAGGATAAAAACAGGTCATGAGTTTTTTTGTAGCTCTGCCCTCCCCACATTCAGTGGACTATTGGATGCTTAATGATTCGGTGATGCTGTAATGTGAAAAATGTCAGATGACATTCTGAGAAAAACGGCCTCGGAGGACAAGCATATTGATGTCCCGCAGGATCCAAACTGACCGTGATGTATCTCCGCTACGCTGGGCTTGTGTACACTGGTCGTGTCGTGTTCAATAAGCCGATACAGCAGGAAAGACACAGTTTGCGGTGCTTTGAAGCAGTCCGTTTTTAAGGCCACCGCTAAAAGGGGGGGTCATCGGGTTTAAATTTCCCCTGGACAGACATAAACACGATTCCGGGGCGCAGTAAAAGCCTCATTTCGGATGTCAGCACCCGTCTTGACTGTAGGAAGCCCTCGCCTCACAATCTTTTATGAACATCAAGAAAGAAACGTATTGATTAGGTCCTGTTTCAGCCTACGCTCTCTGTAACCCGGTGTGTGTCACAGGCTCGGGTTGTTTTTTATCTCCTTCTCTGGTGTTTCTCACTGGTGTGCTTTTGTTTTTGCCACCCTCACTGAATGGCATTCTTTACAGCCTCCTTTTACCCTTTTATGCATTCTCATATACAACATCTCTTCATCCTGTTTTTTTCTTTCTTTCTCTCTCTCTCTCCCTCTCTGTCATTCTCTCTGTAGTCATTGTATTGCATGCTTGCAAAGTTTTTTGTTCCCAGCTGTGATATCATTTTATTTCTCCCTTTTCTCTCTCTTCTCTCTCTCTCTTTCTGTTTCTGCGCAAGCTTGTCTAGCTGATCAGAGAGCGGTCTGACAGGCAGCTGAGCTATATTTAAACATTCCCTCTGTTGTGCTGCTGGATGCATGGAAGACTAGAGAGCTATAGAGCATTTCTGCAACATTGTGCAAGGCTTTACAATGTCAGAGGATTGTGCAATATGTGAATGATTGTGCATGTCAGTGTATGTGCGTGTGTGTGTGTTTGTGTGTGTGTGTGTGTGTGTGTGCGCATGTGTGTGTGTGTCTGTGCATGCATGCACTGTATGAGTGATGGAGAGGAACCGGGAGTGTGTGTGTGTGTGTGTGTGTGCATGTGCTGTATGAGTGATGGAGATACAGTAGTGTGCCCGGAAGACTCATCTTCATCGTCTAAAGAGCTCCTCCCTCAGCATGCTCCTATATGTATATTTCACTCATGGCGTCGCCGAGCCTCTCTCCTCTCATCACTCATCTCCCCGTGTGGCGAGCCCCCGTCTCTCGTCAACACACCGCTAATGCAAGGAGTGTGCGTGTGTGGTGTGTGTGTGTGCGTGTGGCAGTGCACTGGTGCTGAGGCATGCCTGTTAGATACGTTTGTTTGCTGGGGTTGTGTTTCACACTCGCAATGTGAGAACCATGGAGAGATACGCTCACAACAAAAGCTGCAGCTCAGATAGGCTTTTAGGTGTTAATCAGTTGGTGAAGCTGGGTGGTCGTGACTGTGCATATATTACTGTGAGCTGTGTGTGTGTGTGTGTGTGTGTGTGTGTGTGTGTCTGTGTGTGTGTGTCTGTGTGTTTACACTTTCATCTGACTGTGTCTATGTGTGTGTGTGTGTCAGTGAGAGAGTGTGTAAGTGCTCATGTGTCTGTACATATTGAGTGATCTGATGTGTCGCTTTGTTCCCCCAATTACAGCAGTGTGTTTGCATGTGGTGTCCTGGAGACATTTTGTAAAGTGTCATTTTGCACAGCATGACTTTGGGCGGGTTTTATGGGGACTCCAACTGTTACTCGATGTGTAGGGGTGTATTTGTATGCAATCGTTTGAGATTTGAATGTGTGTGTGTGTGTGAGTGAAAGAATAAGAACGATTGTTAGTGCTTCCCACATCTCCATCTGTCTCAGTGGGAATCTCCTGTTTTCCCCGTGCTGTGTGGCGGCCTTGTCTGCCATATGTATGTGTTTGTGTGTGTGTGTGTGCGTGTGTGTGAGAGAGAGAGAGAGAGAGAGAGAGAGAGAGAGAGAGTGCGTAGGTGTGCCAGCATGTGAAGTGGGATCCCACCACACTGGTGCCATATGGCAGATTGTATGCTCCAGCAGCTGCATGCAGGGATGGCTGTCGTTAGCCTGGACGCTCTGGGATAATGACTCCCATCCATGGCTCAGACCTGCCCCAACGAGGGCTGTGTGTGGGTGTTTGTGGGTGGGTGCGGGTGTGTGTGTGTGTGTGTGGGAGGGGGGGTTGTTTTGCCACTAGCCCCCATCAGCTCCTGCATCTTCATGGGTACATCAGATGTGATCCAGTGCTCTGTTCTGTTCTGCTCCTCATACACACACACACACTCACACACACACACACACACACACACACACACACGCACACACACATATAACCCCATCTCAACCGCTGCCTGGCTCATCAACACAAAAGATGTGTCATTGCCTAATTGGCTCGGCTCCTCAAATGGTGACGACTGTAAAGACAGGAAGGCCCTTTCTTCTCCATTAATTAGATGTGTCGTCGCGTTTGCTCGAGCGAGAGAGAGCGGAAGGTTGTGTTATCTCCATGTTCTGAGAGGATTATCTAAGAATCCCCATTTGTTAGCATGTTGTCTGGCTTTGGAGCCCCAGCTGGGAAAGTGAGGTGCGAACTTACTGATACAGCTAGCTGATGAGCTGCAGTCTCAAGATGTTTATTAGCTAACGTATTAACACCGTTCTAAAATGGACTGCTCAGATTGAGCGCTGGGGTTCACATGCACATACACCCTTTATGTGAAAGTCTTTTGCTACTTGCGTTAAAAATATTCAAATATATTCAAAAATATAAGATACTGAAGAAAGCCAGATATTCTGGAGGAATCTGGAGGAATCTGAGTCTGTACAGGCTAATGCTATATGGAGGATTAGCCAAATGTTGCAGATGCTGCGAATCTGTATCTAGAGGAGTCATAAACATCAGACAGTGAACTAGCAGATTTCCAAAGAAATTATAAAGTTAGAACTCAGTGATAAGAGTTCCAAACTGATTGTGAGAACTCTAGATGGATGCAGTGAAAATACAAGCTTATTGAGAAAGCTGAGGATTCTAAAGTGTGTGTTTTTGTGTGTGTGCGTGTGTGTGTGTGTGTGTGTGTGTGTGTGTGTGTGTGTGTGTTTTGATTCCAGGGGCCGTGGAGACCAGGAAAGAGGGGCTGGAGGCGCAGATCAACCGTCTGGCAGAGCTGATTGGTCGCCTGGAAAACAAGGTATCGCTCCGTCCCACCCAATCACGGTCACTTACACCCTATTTGTTCTACGTGGCGAAAACGCAGCGGCCCAGAACCTCTGAGGTCAGACGAGAGAGCCAGAGAACAAACACAGCTCTGTATTAGATGTCCAGACAGATCAAGGCGTGAGGGCTACTGACGTGGCACCTCCAGTGTCCTCTCCATCAGCATAGTGTTGAATGTGTCTCTCACTCACATGCTTCTGCAGCAATATCTCAGCGTGTTTCTTCACCCATCTGCAGGTGCTTTAGAGACATTCATTGGGAATCACATTAGATTCTGATAACACTTCAACAGGGGTTGGCAGCTCCAAACTCCCAGCAGTCTCTCTTTCAATTATAGCTGTTTCGCATGAGCGGGGAGAAAACCTAAAGAGTTATGAGAGGAGAAACCTAAAGAGTTATGAGAGAGAGAGAGAGAAAAAAAAGATAGCTAAAGAGAGAGGGGGAGAGGGGAGAGAGAGACGGGGGGAGGAGGCAATTATAGAAACCTGACATCTAAAGTGTTATGACATTTTAGCTTTTTTCTCCTTCACCCATTACATACTTTCCTCCTCTTTGTCTTTTCTCTCTCTCTCTCTCTCTCTCTCTCTCTCTCTCTCTTATCCCTCTCTCGGTCTCTCTTCCTCTTTCTTCAATGGCCATGTCCTGTACGCAGCGAGCGTAGCAGACTAATGGAGTCCCTGGTTAATTCGGCAGCCTCTGGCTGGCAGGCACGTTTCTTATTGCCGCCGCGGCTAAGAATAGCAGAGCGGGTTTATTCCACGCTCGGTCAAGCGCCGCGAGAATCCAGGGGAGACCGGTACAGATTAATAAACCGGGGGGGGCTGGGGGGGTGAGGGGGGAGGGAAGATGTGGATCTGGGGCTTTTCTACATGGACTCGCGGAGCCGCTGAGGTGGGGAGAGGATGTCAGCCCACAGACAGATTTCAGGGGGGGATCAGGCAGTCCTTTTTATGTGGCGAGGGGAAAAAAGAACAGCATTGAAAAAAAGCTGGCGGTGTTGAAAGAGGTCATCAGCCTGACTGTGTGAACAGCATTAAACGGAGCCTTTAGCTTTTTACAGTGTATGCACAAAAGGGCTTTTTTTTTCGTCAGGTGAAGAAATCTGTTCAATCCAGTCAGATAAGGGCACCCGAGGGTGGAAAAAGGCCGGTGTATTGTGTTTAGCGCATACTGTATACAGTATGTTTGACTTCTATAGTAGAGATAAATATATATGGGAGCTTTCTAGGTCAGAGAGCCCATGGTTGGCGAATCTCATTGTTGGAGAAAATGAACTGGTCCAGTCAGGGTCCCCTTGTGAATACATCCCTGTGGACCTCTGGGTTCATCAGCACCTGCTCCCCTCCAGCCTTTGTTAACATCCTTGGCCTGGCTAACCTTGCCAAGTGCCACTGGCGTCCGTGTTCTGGGCCAAACTTTCCGCTCCGTCAAGTGACTCACAGCACACAGAATGGACATACTGTACTGTACAGTGTCCACTGAGCAAGGCGCTCAACCCCCACAGTCGCTCCCCGCCGCCACAGTAGTCTCTGTCCAGTGCCCACAGCTCCTGGGGTTTGTGCTCTGCTCACTACTCACTGCCCCTCGTGTGTGTTTGTGTGTGTGTGTTTGTGTGTGTTCACTAACCACGGAAGGGTCAAATGCAAAGGAAGAATTTCCCTTGGCATGAATAATACTACAGTATTTATCTATATCTAGAAGGAATTATACGCTGTTTATAATGGCCTTTATAACCACTGTGCTTAGCTTTGCTGTCTCTCTACTTAAAGATGTATATCACATCATATGCAGCATCTAATTATATGTTATAGATGTCATAATTGTATGTTAATGCATACAGTACTGTATGTATGGCTATTCCCCACAACAGTGCTGGGGCATGTGGCAGCGGGAGCTGTGTGGCTTGGCTGCCCTCTCTCCCAGCTGGTAGGACTGAGAGAGGAGCAGCTCTCGTCGGGGCCGCGCTGTATAATGTGTGCCCTGCCCGCTGTTCAGGACATGCATCATTTCCTGTCCCCCCTGCCGCGCCGGCGTAAAGACCTCCACCATTGCCGTGGCGACGGGAGCACATGCAGTTCCCCTTCTTATTCTCCAGCTGAGTAGAGTTAGTTATAGAGAGGGAGAGAGAGAGAGAGAGAGAGAGAGAGAGAGAGAGAGGGAGCTGAAAGGGACTAGACTGTCAGTGCCATTGTGCTTTCGGCAGTTATGATGAGTAATCCGACATGCTGGGCCACTATGAAAGAGAAAAGGGGCGCGCGGGAGGACGCGACATCTGCACATAATGTGTGCGGAGTCATTATGTGTCATTATGGGGCCGGCGACTCATTCAGGGGAGGAAAATAGACCAGGTGTTTTTCACCTGTTAATCCCACCAGGGTAACAGCAGTGATTGCTCCATATCCACAGCAGTTCTAGCAGAGAGAAGCCCATTCAGTAGCTCCAGTTCTCCAAGCCCCAAGCAGAGGAAGAACTGCGCTAGTAGGCCTGGCGTACAGTATACTGTAGCCGCTCATTCCTGTTCCGCTTCAGTCGTGTGGTGCTGGTGGTGGCAGTGAGTGCTCATGATGGCCAGACAGTCCATTTGAAAAGCGTGGAGTTTGGACAAAGGGCCCCGTATTGATTGCTTGTTTTGTTTGGGGTTGTGCTTTGTTTTGGGAGAGTGCCTTTCAAAAGTCTCTTTGTTTAGGTGCAGTGAATGGAAAGTGGCCACCCGTTGGTGTGTTGAGCGGTCTCAAAAATGTGCCACAGTCTTTGGAGAGGGAACAGCGAGTGAGTCGTTCATCAGGGTGTTGACACAGTCAAATTTGTAAGCCCCTCCACGATCACCTACAGAGCCGACCCCCTTCTATTTCTGCCCCGGCGGCAGTCGATGCGTACATAAATCTGCGCAACCCCAATTCGCCGGACCTCCTCGGCCGGCGGGGGAAATGATGTGTCGGGCGAGGCCGCGAGGTGCCATGAATCTGGTGCAAATGTGTAGTTGATGTAGTTCCCCGCCCGACGCATTCAGACGTATCGAGTTTCCTGCTCCAGCCAAACGAGAGGAGTCAAAGCACAAATCTGCGCTTGGCACTTATGTGTCCAGAGGGCCAGATTCATGCGGGGATCGTCTCTAGATACAGAAGGAGCCGGCAGCTCAGCTCACAAAGCATCTCTATACAGAGGTGCTTCAGGGTCATTGATTTCAATGGATTTGAGTCAAACTGTACCATACAATGCCATGCAATTAGTAAAAGTAACAAAAGAAGCGAACAAAGTAGACATGCCAGTGGTCAAGTGATTTAGCAAAGCTTCGAATACAAAACATGCCAGTGGTAAAGTGATTTAGCAAAGCTTCAAATACAACTGATCTCTATATTCTGTGACCCCAGCCAGTAAACTCATAGAGGCAGTGCCGAATAAATGACTAAACATGTGAAATACAATCTGTAAAATGAATGCTGTAATCTCATTTGTGAAATAATAGCTATCATGCATGCCTGCTCCACTTAACTGGAGTGTGGAGACAAAGAGATTCCATTAGGACTGAAAATGAAGATAACCTCCCCGTTATATCACAGAGTCAGTGTAGTGATTTAATCAACGCCTGCCTGCACATTTATCCATATAAGGTCATTTGTACTCCCATATTCCCACAGATAGTCATTGGCACTGAGGGGTTTGTCTCCTCTGCAGGTTTTGTTTATTCTGTTGTAGCATTTTAGAAAAGCAGGCTTTGTGTGGACATACGATGCACCACAAGCTCTCTGACATTTAGCAGATGGTGGCCTCAGCATCGTATAGGTTTCAACCACGTACAGTGGCAAATGCTGTGTTTACATGACATTCACTAATCACACCCTGTCTCATCATAGTGATACAACAGCCAGCTCTAGTGAGTGTGTGTGTGTGTGTCTGTGTATTTGTTTGTGTGTGTTTGTTTGTGTGTGTGTGTGTAATTGTTTGCTTGCCATATTGATGCGTGTGTGTGCATGCCACATCGAGGTGTGTGTGTGTGTGTGTGTGTCTGTCTCAAGGAGAATGTGCTTCGTCCTCCGAGCTGCACAGAATGATGATGCCAACCCAGAGGCGGGCGGGCAGGCGGGTGGGTGGGCGGGCGGGCGGGCGGGCGGGCAGGCAGGGTACTGGTCAATTCACGAGTGGCTCTTGTGTTCTGGTTCTCTTCTCGTTGCAGACAGTCTACTTTGATCTGCATCAGCGACTAACTGATACTGATGGCACAACAAGCGCAGTAAGTAAGATGACCTGCCCAACCCCAACCCTCCCGTATCACTCCATCACCGTTGATATAGTCCACATGGGGCGGACCCTCACCACAACTGCACACAGTCAAAACTCCCAGCATGCCTTGAGGGAGAAGTGAAACATACAGTATAAAATCTGACCCACACCTCCTGTACATGCACACACATACACACACAAACACACACAAACACACTCACACGGCCGAAAGACGCCTGAGTGCTGCTTCCATATATAATGCATGGTTTGATGATCAGTTGAGAGCATGAGCATATGCATGCATGTATCATATGGACAGGCCTCCTCAGCCCTAAGGTGTTGTGCATACAGTATACCCCACCACTGGGAGAGCAGCATGGGACTGTCCCACACCAGCACACAAGTGACCGAGTCGTACTCCGCTCTCGACGTTACATTACATTACATTAGGCTGGACTTAAAGTCCAGCGAAGTGAGAATGCCATGTCCCCGTCAAGACCCAGGTGGTGTGTGTGTAAATAACACACACTAGTTCTGAGTGTGACGGGTGTTATAGACCTCTGATGCCCTGAGGTGAGCGTAGCGCATGAAAGATATACAGCATGTGTCCAGAAACAGGACACAGCTGAAGCCTTGGTTTTGTAGCAGCACACAGTAATAAGCCTGAGCTGGATCAGGGGAAGTCCACTATAGAGTCGGCTGCTCTCTGAGTGCCCAGGGAATCTCCTCAGGGAAGTCATGTCAGATGACAGAATCTGAGGTGAATGTGTGGTTTTTTTTCATCCCTTGATCCTCTTATCGAATTTATGCACAGTTACTTTCCCAGAGGGGGGAACAAAATATCTGGATTCACTTACCAATATGTTGCTGTATCTCAGCTGATAACGCAGAGTGTGTACAACACCAGAGTCTGGGCGTCGGTGTACAGTGACTGATCAGATTGGTGAGATAGGGACATTACCTGCGCTGCACTGCACTGTAAGTGTCTGTGGCTAAGAGTGCAGGCTACATGAATGGATGCAGATGGAGATGAGTTGCAGCGGTGGCTACCGCTACGCAGACAGCACCAGCAGGCAGCCAGGGGCTTTATTTTGCGCAATGCATAAACAACCCCGACCACCATTTGTCAGCCTCTTATGTGACTGTGTCTGTGTGTGTGTGTCTGTGTGTGTGTGTGTGTGTCTGTGTGTGTGTGTCTGTGTGTGTGTGTGTGTGTGTGTGTGTGTCTGTGTGTGTGAGTGTGTGTGTGTGTCTGTGCGTGTGTGTGTGTGTGTGTGTGTGTGTGTGTGTGAGCAGCTGAGCGGGGGCGCGCTGAAATGTCAGAGCAGCGCTAAGAGGAAGATGGAGGACTAGCAGGTCAGTCGGGGACAGTGCAGCGGAGCTGGAGTGGGCTTGATGAAATATACATGGGCGCACACACACACACACACACACACACACACACACACACACACACACACACACACACACACACACACACACACACACACACACACACACACACACACACACACACACACACACACACACACACACACACACACACTGCCTGCCCTGCTTGCATCCTGGGCTGGGGCATCTCCTGCACAGCCCAGCCCAGCCCAGCCCAGAAACCCAGCAGGTCACTGCAGGGCATATTTCTTCCCCATCCCCCTGATCTTTTTTTTTTCTTTATTTCTTTCTTCTTTTTTTCCCCTTTTTCTTTCTTTTTTTTCATTAGATGCTTAGACGCGTGGCTCGTGGGTGCTTGAGGGATCACAGCTGAAAATTGAATCAGTCCCTTCCTTATCATCAATCCTTGTCAGCTTGTGAGGATGCCACTCACAGCTTACAGATGAGATTACAGCGGGTCTCACCTGCCCCTGTGGCAAATCTGATTGACACTCAAGTTTCTGTGTGTGTGTGTGTGTGTGTGTGCATGTACTGTATGCACGTGTCTTTGTGTGTATATGTGAATGTGTGTGCGAACACATTTGTGTACACACACACTGTCACATGCACTGAATGAATCGAGGTCACATTTGAAAGCAAGCTGGATGGATGGTCTTATTAAAGGAAAGCAAAGATTGACCCCCCGCGACCTGCCGTACTCTCACCAGGGGTCGATTATTGAGTGCCCGGGCCACTTCACAGTGGGATATTTGAGCTCTTTATCTGAACCAGCAGACAACGCTCGCTGATACATCTTAGCTCTGTTATGCAAGACCTCACTTCAGCAGCCTGGGACGCATATAAAGTATTTAATCAGTTCAGAGTCCAATATTTCCCCTGTATGTTTGTCATCCCTTCGGGGAGCCTCAGATCAGTTTTACAAGTGTCACTGAAGGCAATGTTACCCGAGTGATAATAACAGTATTCAAACACAAGCAATGATGAGATGCTGATGCTGATAATATTATGTTTACTGTCGAGGCGCTGCGTGAATGAATCCCTCCAGAGCAAATGTTGAAGTGCTCTTGGAATATCTTTCATCGTGTGGCCACCATTAGCCAGGTCAAAGATGGCTGCTAGATGCGGGGGTCTGATTAGTAGTTGGAGGATTTGAATGTGCCTTTAGTGCCCTTTAATTACAACCTGCAAGATGCCATTACTCTGGCAGCTCTGCCTATGCTCCTCCATGGCAACGCGTAATGTATACATTTGCATATAGTATTCTGTGTCTTCAAGGGTGAATCACATCTTTTCAATTGTGGCAGTAGCATAGTACCATTAATAATGTAGTTTACAGTATATACGGTATAGTTTACAGTCTTACAGATCCATATGGTATATGCCCATTGATAATGGTATCAGTAAACTCTTGCAATCATATGAACATGAACTGAGATATTCATGTGGTTTATACTGTTCTTACGTGAATTTGTCAATGAAATCACACCTTCGCTTGAATGATATTGGATATGGAAATATACCTCATGTGTTTAGGAGCCTCAGAGGTAACACACTGAGTACCATTGACATACCATGCACAACATCTCTCTCATCTCCTCCTCTTAGACTCCCCATAAGGAAACATTTCAGTAGTTAGTCAATCCAAAATTCCTGAGATAAGCATTAAGTCACTATGGGTGCCTCTCGTTCGTCTTTTATACATCCTCCCTTTCTTCCTCGGTCCTTGTCCTCACTGATCTAGATAAAGAATGATGGTGAAGCATCAATGGGATAGTCTATCTAGTGTTAGTTATAGATCAGTGGGAACGAGCGTTGAGGATCGAGGAGGGATGTTGAGAGGTACATGTGTACTGCTCTGCCAGATGGTCTCTTATAGGGGCAGTGCTCTCTCACAGAGGCAATCCGTCTTGTACAGTCAGCCCCTTAACAAACGTGTGCTGAGCCATGATGTTTGCATCATTTGACACTATGGTAGCTTTCCAAAACATCAGGAAGTGTCCATTATTGTTTAGCATCTCTACCCTACAAGCTGTGTGCTGTAGTTTCTGGCTAGCAGAAATTACTTGTCAACTGCTCTGGATCAGGACCTCTGAAGTACAGCTACCACAGGCAAAAACAAAACAAAAACCCCAACTAGGGTGAGCTGATGAAATATGTACAAAGAGAGAGATGAAGGGAACAAGGGAAAGACAAAAATAAAAAGAAGAACAGAAGGGAAGAGTGCAAGAGGGCAGCAGAGCAGCTGTGAAGGGGGCAGTCAGAGCAGAGGCATCTACATGTGTAAGAGCCTCCCTGGCCCCTTCTGAGGGCATGGCTGGGGGAGAGGGGAAGAGAACAGGGGTCTGAGGGGGGGGGGGGGAGAGGGGAAGAGGACAGGGGTCTGAGGGGGGGGGGGGGGGGGCAGGGGGAGAGGGGAAGAGGACAGGGGTCTGAGGGGGGGGGGGGGGGGCTGGGGGAGAGGGGAAGAGGACAGGGGTCTGAGGGGGGGGGGGGGGCTGGGGGAGAGGGGAAGAGGACAGGGGTCTGAGGGGGGGGGGGGGGGCTGGGGGAGAGGGGAAGAGGACAGGGGGCTGAGGGGGGGGGGGGGGAGAGGGGAAGAGGACAGGGGTCTGAGGGGGGGGGGGGGGGGGCAGGGGGAGACGGGAAGAGGACAGGGGGCTGAGGACTGAGAGGAGGCTGGGGGAGAGGGGAAGAGGACAGGGGTCTGAGGAGGGGGCAGACTGGAGGGCTCCTCCATCTGCATCCACTGCAGTCGTCCCATTGACTTGCAGAGATACAGCGCTTTTAATCCTCGTTAAGCGGTAGATGTAAATATTATGCTTGAAGGGGAAATGACTTATTTAGTGGTCCTGTGACAAGGAGATGGCTTTCTGGAGGTGTGTGTGTGTGTGTGTGTGTGTGTGTGAGTGTGCATTGTGCATGTATAAGCAGTGTGTGTGTAAGCACGTGCATGTGTGTGTGTGGGCGGTGGGGGTCGGAGTTGAAGAGACAGTTCTGTAAATGTGCAAGTGGGAAAGGGGGTGTACTCCCCTGTTTCTATAGTAACGGTGAATTTCAGCGGTTTCCCTGTTAGGCTTCATATCAGTGTTTCTCACTCTATAGTATCTTGTACAGAAACACACACACACACACACACACTCTCTCTCTCAGATGTCAACTAAATGGTTTCTTAACAAGTACAGTTTTCTGTTTAATTCTGCATTGTGCTGTGTTGCTTGGTGCTCAGGTATGTGTAAGAGAGAGAGACTCTGTGTGTGTGTGTGTGTGTGTGTGTGTGTGTGTGTGTGTGTGTGTGTGTGTGTGTGTGTGTGTGTGTGTGTGTGTGTGTGTGTGTGTGTGTGTGTCATCTAATGCATAATGGAGAGAGAAGTCAGCAGTGCACAGTAGAATTCTATTGGGGTTCATTAATTGGTCTCCTGCTGAGATGTATAGGCACATCTCCCTTCACTGTCTCTCTCATACCCTCTCTCATGTTTTCCCCCTCACTGTTACTCTCTCTCTCTCTCTCTCTCTCTCTCTCTCTCTCTCTCTCTCTCTCTCTCTCTCTCTCTCTGTCCCTCTCTCTCTGTCCCTCTCCCTCTACACACCCATAAGTCTCAAAGATATAAACACAGAATTACATATATAGTAGGCAAACACTGTTCTCTCCCTTTCTCTCCCTCTCTCTTTCTTTCTTACTCTCTCTCATTCTCTCTCTCCTGCACATACAGTACAGACACAGTTGGTGGAGGTATGTAAGCCCCTGGGTGACGGAGCTTACAGTGCTGATACATTATCCACAAACATTTTAATTACATTACATAAGCAACTGATTTGAAGGCAGCATTAGAATTTCATAACCACATGCTTACCCTTATTTCCCACAGGAAAATGCATGCACAAAACCAGAGCCTTTTTCACGAGCTTTGTAGTATATTTGAATAATATATAGAATGCTGGCACACAGCGCCATTCCTCTACTGATACCTCACTGCTATCTCATCCTAGCACCATTGTGATGCTCATTCTTCATTTCCAGAGATTACCCCAGACATAAAAAGTCAATGAATGGCAATTGCGTGCTTACAGACCCAGCTCTAATACCCACGAGAACTTTCATCTATTTTAATTTTGACTTTTTTTTTTTTTTTTAAACATGGAGCTAAATGAAAGTCCTCCATGCACCTACTGCTAAGTAACAAAATGAAAAGGAAGCTGATATGATCAGTTCTGCAATTTCCTCTTGGGATGGTGTGTTTCGTCTCATCACGTTACAGGGACTCCACACCTGACGCCTGACTGGGAGCAGTCAAAGGTGATTGGCTGGTGATGTTTCCCCCTCATTGGCAGTGTGTCTCCTTTTCTCTCGCAGAAGCCAATGGGGACACGCAGGGGCGGCGCTGATTGGGTTGTAGGCGGGCTGGGTTAATGTGACGGACGGGCCGCTGCGCGGCGGCTGATTCCATTTGGGGCGTGTTGGGTAGCGCCGACGCTGCTGATTGAGTTGGGGTTTATTAGTGGGTCTCTCGCGGTTACCGCGGCGGCCTGGAGGACTGAGGATGCTGTGGTTGCTAATGGCACCGCCAGGCAGCCAGGCAGGCAGCTACTCCAAATGGCATCCATTTCCTTTGTTTTTTTTATGGTTGTTGTTATTTCTACTCATCATTTCCCTACGGAACACACAATTCAGAGTTAAACAGTTGGGGAAATGTGGAAAACCGCCACTGATATTATTAGCAGCAGTTAACACGACATCATATCATTACATTAAACAGTAGTCGTTACAAAATAATGAGCAGTAGCCTATCAGTGTTGTTGATAGCAGTGCTTGTAAAATGGATACACTAATATCCACTTGATATGCAGTACTCACATACTGTTCCCGGCCATGCCAACTCTTAATTGCAATTTTATATTTCTCTTGATCTTCGATTGATGGTAGCCCCTAACCATAAGCATGACCTTCGTGTAGCTGCATGGAGTTTAATCCAACATTAAAATGCTCCCTAGCAGAGGGCAATGTGCCTATAATGACGCATAATTTACCAGGGGAAGAACAGCTCCTCTGCATTGAATACCTTAATCAGGTTAGATATTGTAATTTCAGTAGTAATAGTAGGGCAGATGCAGATTTTTTTTTCTCTCTGTGCATAGTGGATCTAGATGACACCATACCAATTTAAAGCAGAGTAGCCATTGGCTGTGACACGCCATTTGAAAAGGGTGTAATTATCTGAAAGAGATGCCAGACAAGAGGCCAGAGCGGGTTTAAAACAGTTAGAGGTAAAAAAATAAAAAAAAAATGGACATATTCCAGTGTTTCAGTGAAAAGTGGAGATGACAGTAATCAGTTTCCCTTTGTAAGCCCTGGCACAGGCTAATGGCGACATCCAGCTGAAATCGATTTGGGACAATACGTTTTGTTATTTCCACTTCTGGGACCAGTTCCACTGAGCAACTTAGCTGAGCATAGAGCCCAGAACCCCCCCCCCACACACACACACACACACACACACACACACACACACATACCCCACCACCACCCCCATAGGAGCGAGCGTTGCTGTGGCACATCCCAAAGCAGTAGACGGCCGGCTGGCTGGTTGACTGGCTGGCAGCGTGGCCATGGGCAGGCGAGGCAGATTGCTGCCTGGGCCTGTTCAGGGAAGACACAGTGGACACAGCGGAGCGGTGCTGGGCCTGGGCCTGTGTGGATGGATGGTTGCATGTACACGCCACTCTCCTGTGACACTCCCATTATGTGCCATGCAGATGCCTCATTGAGTTCGTCGCCGTTGAGTTGGAACACTCACCAAGCCAAATGCAAGTTTAATGGAGATATAATTGTTTTTGTCTTTTTTTTGTCTCTCTCTCTTTGTCTGTCTGTCTCACGCTCCCAGTGCCTCTTCCTGATCCGTCAGGAGATGACCGTGTCTCAGAAGCAGCTCGGGGAGTTCTGTGAGGCCCTGAAGCAGTACCTGAAAAATGTCTCCACCCAAAGAGACTGCTTCCAGTGAGTGCCTCTTACAACACCCAAACAGCATCAAAACTTTTGATAAACGATGTAAAAATGATGATGTTTCCCAATCCCACCCCATCTCTCTCTCCCACTCACTTCCTGCCTCTCTCCTCTCACTGTCCTGTCAATAGTCAGGGGGCCAATTCTGAAAAGGGCTTCCGTTAAGACTTTTGCGGACATGTTTTGGTACAAGCGGTCAACCTATTTTTTTAGTTAGAAGACCCCCATAGGTAAGATATTATGGTGGTTGTCAAGCAAAATGTTTTTTTTTTTTACTTGTGCAAGCAATTTCAGGCCAATTTTTTGGTTTCCTGCTCAACATGACATGCCAACGATAAATGTTGAATATCTCCACAACCACAAGGACCATATAGATAAAAATGGTATGGAATGAAAGCTAACACTCGTGGGATGTCTGCTGAAGTGTCAGAATTAACATTTATTGTACAGTATAAGAGACAACAGACCTAGAACATGAAAAAAACAATCTCCGCCTAAAGAGAACCAGTTTTCAAAGTGAATATCAGATTGGAAACATAACATAGCATTCCAAAACCTCTATCAATCAGTACCCCTATATATGGGAATGAGTCATGCCAAGTTTAAAGCTTGTAGGGAGAGACAGTGCACTGCTGCACATGTTGTAACACTATAATGTTATGGCGAAAATGTAGAACTGTAGATGGTGGTCTATGGTGCTATTTGACTTCATTAATGTACCAGGTTGTGACAAATTGTGTTTAATGGACATATCACTATAGTTATCAATTCTACCCAAACATAACTGCTCTCTCAGTTCTTTAGGATTAGAGGTTAGTAACTAGTTAGTAGTAATAACTTTGTAATAGTCGTATGGCAAAGACATTTTTCCCCATCCAAGCAGTGGTGCTCGGGTATAGGCAGCCAACAGAAGAAGGCACATGAAGGATGGCATGCTTTCCCCCCAGCTTTTAACCACAGAGGTCAGGTGCTTGGAGCTTGGTGAGTACAGGTCAGGTGCTTGGAGTTGACGATATGTGGATGTGAGGAAAGTAGAAGTCAGTGCAGTACCAGGCAGTGTCGATGTCCCTGACCAGGACTCAGACTGAGCACATGGTCCCTGGGTACCTTCTGTTGGCTGCCTACCTGAACACCACTGCTTGACTGCACTGTAAAACCCGGGAAGTTAACTTAAGTGTATATAAGTCATTCAGCTGAGTTATTTATATGTGTGTAGTTTGTGTTGGGATAACTTTAAGGAGTCAAGTAAACTACTGTATACTCATTTTATTCACCTAATTTCAACTTGAGTAAAATACAGTCATGGCTGAAAGTGTTGGCACCCATGTTAAAGTTGACTAAAAAGAGGAATATAAAATCATCTTTTGGAAATTGATCTTAATGCCTTAAGTAATAAAAGTAGAACATATCCAACCTTTAAGAACACCAACTTTCTATGTGAATGAATAATGTATCATAAATAAATAAATGTATTGGCACCCCTATGTAACCCTATGGGAATTTAACACAAAGGGTTAACATAGGGGCAGGCAGATTTTTAAAGGCCACTTATTTCATTGATCCAGGATACTATACATCCTGATAAAGTTCCCTTGACCTTTGGAACTAAAATAGCCCCACATCATCACACACCCTTCACAATAACTAGAGATTGGCATGGTGTTTTGTTCAGTTGGCCTATTAGCTGGTTTGATTTGCATTGAGCTCAATGAGCATCAAACAGGCTAATAGGCTAACTGAACAAAACTGAACAAAACACCATGCCAATCTCTAGGTATGGTGAAGTGTGTGTGATGATGTGGGGCAATTTTAGTTCTAAAGACCAATGGAACTTTATCAGGATGCATAGTATCCTGGATCCATGAAATAAGTGGCCTTTAAAAATAAAAATATGCCTGCCTCTATGGGAGTTGAGAACATAGGGTTAACATAGGGGTGCCAATACGTATGACCCCAGTCTTTTAAGGAAGAACATTTATTTATTCATGATACATTATTCATTGCATGGGGTGCCAACACTTTCAGCCATGACTGTATATGCCACTCATTTCAATTAAGTAATCATGGCAAGAAGTATATTCACAATAAGAAATGGCTGACCACACATTACATTTCCCAGAATGTCACTGTCCATAGTATTCTTAACACATTAGCACATATTAATCTTGACTGAAATTGAATCTTAAATGCAATAGTTAAACTATATTTACGGCTATACTATAGCTGTTATGTTATTGTGTTATTTACATTGACACCACACACCATCAAGCAGATGACTATCCATAACAAACTTGGCCTGTGGGCTGATTTTAAAATCTTAGATCACTTGTAAAGCTTCTGACAGACGTAATGATAATCTGAAGATACAGTATATCATGATGGCCAGTACTGCCATGGTGATAAATATTATGTTTCACAATTACCATCATTCTGCAGTAATCCTATTCATTTAATAGAAATTTAAACCTATAAAAAAAATCCTGAAATCTTTACTCCTGAAGCTCATATCCTGTCCATAAGAGGGGTAATATAGTTACTCAATGTAAACATGCATGTGTCTGTATCTCCCCAAGAGACAATACAGACAGACAATAGGAGGCTCAATCACACCATTGGGATACTCAACTTTGTGATACTTTCAAGTGACTATAGGTCAAAGTCAAATTGGGAAACGCAATCAACTTTGCATTAGGCCAAGAAAAAGTGAACTTCAAAATGTTCTTTATATTTAGTTTAGTTTATTGGTTTTGTTTGACAGGGACCATGCATAGAATAACTTCTATACCAGGGTTAGCTAAATAGCTAATTTGCACCTGTAGTCCCTGGGATATTTTGAGAATGGGCTTCTCCTTAATGGTATATCTGACCATATTCTGAAAATCATCAACACAATATTTTTGCCCCTCACCTGGTAAACAGTAAGAAGCCAATTAACAGCTAAGAAATACTTATTAGAAAATCAAAGAAGCATTTACCCATAATCCATAGAAAATGATAGCTCACACATTGAGTACATTGCATTTTTTCGTGTGTAGGCCTACATAATTCTTACTTGTCAATGTCATGATAATTCACTCAAGTTGTTATCAGGTGAATAAAATTAGTGTAGTTTACTTGACTCCTTTAAGTTATCCCAACACAAAATTCAATACTGTACAATATACTAATAACCAATCCAGTTGAATGACTTATTTACACTCAAATTAAATGAGTTGCCAAACTCAAATGTCAAGGCATCCGGTTTACTCAAATAATTTCAGATAGGGTAGCTTCCCAGGCTTTACAGTACTCAAATAATTTGAGTTCAGTTAACTTCCCGGGTTTTACAGGGGAAAAACATACCTTTGCCATACGACTATAACAAAGTTGTTATTGCTAACTAGTTACTAACCCCTAACCCTAAAGAAGTGAGAGAGCAGTTATGTTTGGATTGAATGAATAACTATAGTAATATGTCCATTAAATATCATTTGTCACAACCTGGTATATTAATGAAGTTAAATAGCACTATACACCACCATCTACAGTTCTACATTTTCACTGTAACATTTCAATATTATAACTTGTGCAGCATTGCATGTCTCTCCCTACAAGCTTTTAACTTTGTCTTCACAACCACCCTGATATCTTACCTATTTGTGTCTTCTAACAAAAAAAATAGGGTGACACTGACAGCTTGAACCAAAACATGTCTGCAAAAGTCTTAACGGAAGCCCTTTTCAGAATTGGCCCCCTGACACAACAGTGGCCCTTGTGGTGTGATACTCTTGTGGTATTTATTGATCATTATTTTTTAATGATCATGCTTGCACACAAGTTGGATTATATTGCACATTTGCCCAAAATTACAGTAGGTAACATGGAAGAAAAAGGAAGCACTTTGGGGGAAAAATCCGCTTTTTCCATTTTTAAGAATATAGTGTTAAAATGGACAAAATAACATTTTCTAAGCTGACAACCTGTCTAGAACTCATGTTGAGGGGTTAAATATCAATACTGGATAGGTTGTATGCTTGTACCAAAAAGTGTCCGACAAAGTTTTAATATCAGTTTTGGCCCCCTGACTACAAGACTAACAGCATGAAAGCTGGCCCAAGGGGGGAAAGAACCCCCCACACACACACACACACACACACACACACACACACACGCGCGCGCACCCACACAATTATAATGTGGACAGAGATCGTTTTCACCTCAAACATGCATATTTCTATCAATCCGTTAGTGAGTCACTCAATTAATGTTGACAGGGCCATAGACATACTGTACATTCAGCAGACATGTTTGTCTATCCTTCTGTATTCCCAAACATTGTCCTCTGCCAGGACAGACCACGATTTAGTATTCATGGATGTTCATGGTTTGATTTGAATGTAGAGGCCCTCTAAAGTGATGTTATTTCAGCTTTCAAAGTGTGGAGAGGGGGAGGGTCGCTATGATGATGAGACATGCCTCCTTGTGTCAGCGGGCCTCCAAACAGCACAAAGCCGCCTCCTATGAATATTAAGAAAAAAGACGCCCGTCCTCCATTCAAAGGCAGGCTTCCGAACAACTCAGAGAACAATAAACAGAACAAATAAGTGCATATTAAATTGACCTTGGAAGGCAACAGAGGGGGGAGACAGGGAGAGAGAGAGAATTGGAGAGAGAGAGAGAGAGAGAGACAGAGAGAGAGAGAGAGAGAGAGAGAGAGAGAGTTGGGCTTTTGTATGTGATGCACAGCACAGAACAGATGAGGAGTGCCGTCAGAGTGCTTGAGAGGCAATCTGAGCCAGTGAGAGGTGCGGGTCGGATAAATGTGTTCGCCAATCAATTCCCCCTCTCCAGTGGAGAGAGCCGTCCTTGGTGCTCGCGGAGAGACGAGAGATGTGATGTTTGTGCTCGTTCAGAGAGCGAGAGAGAGAGAGAGGAACGGACAGAATCAGAAGAGACTGAGACAGAAAGAGATGAAATGAGAGAAAGAAGTACAAATAAAGGGAAATACAAGATATAGAGCAAGAGATGGAGTGTGTATGTGAGAGAAGAGTGAGAGAGGGAAAAAAGAGAGAATGAGAGAGCGAGAGCACATCCATGTTTGTTGAGCAAGGGGCTGTCCTCTGAAAGACAAGTCCTCTGACATTCAGTCACAGGGAGAAATGAGGGCAGCAATTTACCTGATGGTTACAGAAGCCAATTCTGGCTCCAGTGGGGAGGGAGGGAAGAGCTGCTTGAAAACAACAAGTCTTTCTCACTTTCAGCGCCTCCGTCCTTGTCAGAAAAATTTGTCACACGGCATGCATATGCACACACACATACATGTACATATACACACACACACACACACACACACACACACACACACTTACTCAGAACAGCACAACAATGACTAGTATGGGAGTGAATTTGCCCAGCCCTTCTATGGAGTTAAAAAAAATATCAAACATGAAAAGTGCCCCCTGGCATTTCAGTCATACACTTTTGATGCTGGGCTCCAAAGGCATACTCACTCACTCACACACACACACACACGAAAATGTTAAAAGACCAGGCTCTGAAAATAGCGTTCTTTTGTGGTGCTTTTTCAGAAGGGCTCCCTGCAGTCTTAGGGCTTCTGCCTGGCCTTCTCGGCTGTGTTTTGTAGTGCCGTCATGGCTGCACGTCAGACTGGTGAATAATTGATCGCAGAGGAACTTGGGTTCCTCAATCGGTCCCAGAGCTGCTGAACCAACAAATCTCTCCCTCCGCAACCCAGCCTCGCCTTCATTTCCAATGGCTCCTCTCGTCTTCTAGGGGAGTTTTTTTAAAAGTGTGTTGGTGCCTTATATATATATCTTTCTGCAGCAACACAATTTCATCATGTTCAAGATCAGAACTGCGTACTTAGTAAATCCTTTCATATCACACTATTTCAAATAAATGATCATAAAAAAAGTTTAAATCCTGTTTAAAAACGGACTATCATCGGGAAGTCGTATCTTAAATCGTTTCTTATTCCTGTGTGAAAGTCTGACTAGCATCCCTTGAAGTCCCCTACTGAGTGAGTAACTAAGGCAACCAGAAGCAATTGGAAATGTTTGAATGCACACTTGAATTTTTCACAGCACCGTGGCAAATAATCCAGCTGGGTGCTTGTCCACGAGGCCGAGCGATGGCGGGCTGTAAAGAAAACTCAGGGGTCAGTAAACAGAGCTCAGAGTGCCCCAACACAGCCAGATGTAATGAGATCTAATAATAAGCTGCGCATTGGGTTCACTCCCATCAGAATCACCCTTTTTTTATTGCCCCAGTGACTCCCTGAGGGCTCGACTCGATTTCTCACAAAAACCTTGAATAACTACTGCCATCCAGTGGAGAATTTATGGCCAAAGTTTGAAACGGAAGAGAAAGCACTTAACACTAATAATGCATGAAATATTGACTAAATTTAGGATTATTACACACAAGACCTCACTTCATGCAGGAATTTCCTCTCTTTAACCCTTGTGTAGTGTTGGGGTCAAACTGTCTGAAAAAAAATATTATCATTTTAGAAATGCTAAAAAAAAAGAGAAAAAGCTGAAAAAAGAAGAAAAATTTAAATAATGTTCAGGTGATGTTTTACAGCCTTAGCTAATTGTCTGTGAAAAGCATGTTAATGAAAACATAGCTACAGTACTACAATACACCTACACATTTCTGTCTTTCATAAGACACACGCACACACTTTCACATACACACACTGAAAGTGGCTGGTTAGGGCAGTGGGAGCCTGAGAGGCATTCGACCTGAGAGGCACCACACAGCGATACCACCCACAAACAAATGGCACTTCCATTCTTATATGTGAGCTATAGCAGAGGTTAATTAACACTAATCAAAGGCTATGTTATCTGAATTGGTTCGGAGTTGAGATAAACAGAAGATCTATTGAATAACTTTTAGATTAATTCTTATTTTATCTGTTAAAATAATTATCTGTTGATTTGAAATACCAAAATAATGTGCTGAGTCAACTTGTGCTGATATTTTATGATCATATTTATCTCCTGTTGTTCTCTAGGCCTCCATATAGTTAAAAGATGGAATGTGGACATAAAGGGTTTGTGGAGCCCTGGGGTATGTTATGGATGACTGTTGTCTGAATGCTTCTCTCTCTCTCTCTCTCTCTCTCTCTCTCTCTCCCCTCCCTCTCTGCCCCGTGCTGCTGCCCTGTCTACCTCCCCAGCGTGACTGCAGTGCGACTGCCGAGCGGACTGTCCTTCGTGGTGTACGAGTTCTGGGAGGGGGAGGAGGAATGGAAGAGGTAGGTGCCGCCCTCCACTCAATCCAATTCACTTGGCTCCGGTTCAATTCCCGCACCGCCATTGTGTGCCGAAAATTGAGTTTATGGGAACTTTTCACATTCGTTGGGGCGAGAGGGAAAAATGGTCCTATCTAAGTCTGAATGAATCTATAAGTCTGAATGGAATGCAACAATGAAAACAATGAATTAGTGCAAAACTATGTCTAAAAAAGAATGTCCAAGAGAAATAAATTGTAATCTTTCTGTGTAGAGAGGAACAAAATGCTTTCTGTAGATCCTATAATAAGTGCTTTATATTTGGACAAAGACATAAAAGAGAGCTTTGCCTTTACCCTGTGAAAGACCTTTACGTAGACAGCACCTAAGCTGTAGAGGTGTGTGTGTGTGTGTGTGTGTGTGTGTGTGTGTGTGTGTGTGTGTGTGTGTGTGTGTGTGTGTGTGTGTCTGTGTGTGTGTGTCTGTGTGTGTGTGTGTGTGTGTGTGTGTGTGTGTGTGTGTGTGTGTGTGTGTGTGTGTGTGTGTGTGTGTGCGTGTGCGTGTGTATGCATGCATGCATCCGTCGCATACGCTGATGTGACACTGGCACAAGTTTGCAAATATCTGCAGCACACTACTCTAATAAGAATTTCCCCATCCGGATTAAGTTTGTATGACTTATTGATGTTTTCATGGGATGTTCCGAGCCTGTAATGGCTTTCCCTCTAGCTGCAACTATCCTATTAATATTTCAATCAGACATGGTTTTAGATGAATCAGAGGTTTGGGCAAGGCTGCTTCTAACGTTGTGTAGAGGTTCTCTAAATCAACTCTAATATCACAAGTAAAGGTGCGTGCCATGTCACAACATATCCCATATTGTATTGCACCATAGCTTTATGCTACGTTAAGCCTCTTCTCAAATCTACTGCCTACACAAAACATGCACCCTCACATAGCCATTATATGGGTGGTAAATATTAAGAGCAACACAGCATGTAATGACATTTAAAAAAAATAGCTTATAAGGAAATGTCCACATACTTGTACTCCTTAAGATTTCTGACTACATACATCTGACTTTACTGTGCTCTTCTACATATAAGTGTACACATCACTATAATGAACTCTCTAGACTAGTACACTACACTTACAACTGCCTGTTCTGCAGTGCTGTGTCACTTACATCTCACAGGTAACTGAACACTCTTCTCTGTTGTTTCTCTGTCCATCTCCACCACCCCTATCAGGCACCTCCAGACTGCGTATGCCAAGGCCTTTCAGCATGTGAAAGTGGACACCCTGTGCCAGCCCGAAGCAGTGTCCACTGTAGCCGTGCCAGGTGGGTCCACCAGGTCGATGTTCCGCCGCAGGGGGTACACAGAAGGCAGAGAGAGCCAGAGAGAGCCAGAGAGCGAGAGCAGAGGGAGAGAGAAAAAAGAAGGGATACAGATAAGATGAGAGGAAATGGCTCAGAGTGAGCATGGTGTGGCACAGATAACCATGTTAGCCGCCGTGTCTGCCTATTGTAGTGGCGGAGAGCTGCTGGCCCAAGTGAAGTAATGATGTTTGGTGTCAGTAAATATTGGCCCTTATCTGCTGTGATTTAGTGCATATCTCCATGACTTCTTCCAGATGCTTCCGCTGTACTGTAGGAGTCAGCCAGCTTACCTCATTGCCTGGTACTGCATATGCTAATAATGATCATTTTAGGCAGCACAGCCTGTGTCTTTGGTCAAGGACCTGACGCATCACACTCACTTTCTGCAGAGCACAGGAGAGGCACTTTTATCTTAAACCCAATTCCGTTGTACCATACTTTAATCCAAGTTGCTTCATTTATCCATTGACTCAAGAAATCAGGGTTTATAGATCATATATATAACAATCTTGGTTGAGCTGCGGGAACATAGATCTATTTTTATGTGTGAAGGTACTGCGAACACCAACTTTAATGCCATTAATGCCACTTTAAATGTACATATTCATACCACAAAAAATGCCTGTTCTCAAACGCTGCCACACAAAGAATACATGCACTATAGCTTTGTTCAGCCTATTGATTGACTTTGTCTGACTGCTCCCATTTCCATTGTGTCTGTCTGTGCAGCTGCCTGGTGCAACTCAAGCAGAGAATGATGTGGACGAGGCCTCTCTGCTGGTGGAACGCGTCCGCCGTATGCCTGAATGCCCAAACACTCCTCTTCTTGTCCACCCCTTAGGCTCACCTCTTCCTCTTCCTCCTCCTCCTCCGCCCCCTCCCGCTCTCTCTCTCCTTATCCCCTCACACCCGCTCCCTCTCTGCTTAAAGCCTTCTCTCTCTTCCCCTACCCCCTCTCCCCCCCTCTCTTTTGTAATGACTTGTTTACACAGTGTCTGTTTGATATTGAGGCAGAATGTAAGGTGTTAATTGCAGAGAGCGTTGAGCGGATCTAAGTTTCATTTCCCCGTGACTGCGCTGGCGCGCGCGCGTGATGTTGGGGCTCCTGCTGCAGTCTCTCGGCAGAGCTGCAGTGGGGGCCGATTATGCCGCGCGTGGAGCTGTGGAGGCTGTGAAATCCATTTGGCCGCAGAAACCAAACGCCAACTGTGGGAGTCAACGCTTGCTGTAACATCAGCGACGTTTTTGACGCACCGGAGGTTTGTGTGTGTTTCATTCTTGACAGTTGCAGTCCCACTAAAACACTCCCTCGCACAGACATGTGTGGCTTGTGTTGACCCCAATGCCAGCAAAGCAGGTCAACTTAATGGCGATGTTCCTTCACGGCTGTAGAGGCTTGAAGAGACTGCTTTTCTGCCAGTGCTACTAAACCTCAGCATATATATCACGCTAACGATCTTCAGTGTTCCCTGCAATTAACTGTGCATTAAGAGCGATGCCCCATGCTTCTGTCAGACAAACAGTACTACGGGAATTGAAACCGTTTTCACACACCATTCACACTATACATAAAGGAAAAAACCCACCACAAAGCAGTGTATACTTGATCCAGTGTAGGCTTATGGTCCAGTTCAGTCCATAAGAACTACACTAAACACAGTCAGAACCATTCTAAGAGCACAATGTATGTGAATAAGTATTCACTAAAGAAAAAAGTATATGAAGAGTTGTCTATGTAAACTGGAGATATAGAATTTAAAATGAATATTTACGATGGAGATATCTATTTATCAAAGAGTTGATCTTGTAAAGTGATTTAGTTGATTGCAGTAACAACATGATCTTAGTCTCCTACAGAATGACTGGCACAGTGTCAAAACAGAATCATGTTTTCTTTAGAGATCTTCATCTGTTGACATCATGAATCAAACTAATTGACCCACATCTATCGAGATCATGAACACAGAAGTATTCGGTCATTCTTGTCCAGGTTTATTTCTTTTTGAACCAGGACTACAGAAAAAAAAAAAAACGTAGACCCTGAAGTTTAATAATAATCAAAAAGCGGAAAATCTTACAGTACCCCAGTAAAAGCGGTTTGCCTCTGTGAAAACAGGTTTGCTCCGGTCATAGCACTAGTGGCCCTCCTAGCTATGGGATGTACTGTGCAAAATGGCTTCTTTTCTTTTTTTGTGGCCCTTTTTCCTCCCCCTCCACTGTACCTCACCTGAGTGCATGTTCAAACAAATGTCCAGTAACTCGGTAGTATTTAGCTATGCTACTTTCAATGGGGTTTGTGCAGTTAATTATGTTCTTTTATAATATTCCAACAATATGACGTTAAAATATATGACCAGGAGAAGAAAAAAAAGACTTACAGAATGAATATTCACTTTTATGGCATTGTTTATTGAAATATTAATTCTTATACCTATGTATGTTTCAGTAAAACTGGCTTTCTCTTGATGTGAGTGTAGAGACGTATTGCAGGGATGCAAGCATTATAGTCGTTTGAACTTTGTTTAAATTCTAGATTATGTAGAGTGATGCAATTCAATAAAAATCGAAAAGGTGCAAAATATTGTCATGTCAGAGTTCTTTCCATTCAACTTAAGTGTACGTGAGAAGTGTACGCACACACACAATACTTGTATTGTAAAACTTAACATTTTAGTTTTTTTTATTCAAGCCAACAGCCTGATCATTGTACAAAAAGAAACAGAACATTGCAACAGGAACAGGTCAACAGGAACACAGCACTACACAAAACATTTAACATTCAAAGCAAAAATAAGTTATGCCCCCCTTGTGTCTGTTGGTTTTGGTACCAACTCCCATGAGTTTCAAGACACCCTCAGTAACAGGCCATGGACCACTCCTCAAGTAATGAGAAATCTAGAACAAGCCATGCCACAGCATGACCAAACTCTTGTGTGTGTGTTTTTCTTCAACCTTATTCCCAATGAAAAAACATGAGCCACTCTAAATGAGGGGAAATAAATATTAGATGTTTCCCACTTGGAGGCAAATTCACTGCTCGTCCTGGTGCAGCACACACACACACACACACACACACACACACACACACGACACACACACACACACACACAACACACAACACACAACACACACACACACAAACTTGAAACTCGTTTTGTTTTGATTTCCCCACCCACTGCACACAGCTCCTTCTCTTCCTCCTCCTCTTCCTCTAAAGGCTGATGCATAGCATTTCTCTGAAAGCACGGAGCACTGTTTTGATGCCACTCACGGGCTGTGTACAAAGAGGGTGAGCCTGACTCCAGTAAACATTCCTCAAAGAAACATCCCCCCCCCCCTTCCAGATGCCCCCTGTGAATACATGAAACTCCTGGCTGAGGGCACGACGAGAGATACCGAGCAAAGCGGATTAGAGTTTGTTTAGGACCTGCATGATGGCTATAGATGTACTCTGCCCAAAAATGAAGGCGCCGCAAAGAAGAGTGATCACACCCCATGCAGTCAAAATCACCCTGAAGAAGAAACAAACACACACACACACACACACACGGAAATCAGACATTGTAACTCATTTCACCTTTCAATGGAGTAACATTAAAGCTTTAAGGATGGAAACAAAGCCTCAGACTCTTGACAACTGATTACAGGGGAAATGTGGTGATGTGGTCAGCAAAAGTGATGAGTATTAGTATTCTATAGTAATAAACCTGGGTGGGATGATGGGACCTACTGTATTACCACAACTGCATCACACGCATACACAATTACATTACAGCAAAAAGCAAGGTTCAGAAGTGCAGGTCTTATTTATCCTATTGTAGTATCTTTCCTTGGTGAACAAGCTGTACATGAAAACTGGACACTTTAATTCTGACACACTGCAAGTACCGTAGACTGGGATGCAATACAGCTACACAAGTTTTTTGTTATTGGGCTATTGAGTAACTGCATTTCGACACAACACTATCCAGTTCTGAGAGCTCTGTGCCCACTGCAGCCTGTTCCCAGCACACAGCAATAGAACTGGCCTGATGTGGCGCTCTGCACTTCACACTATGGCATGCATGCTCATGCATGAGATTGCCTTCTGCACGCCACTGTTGTACTCTGTGGTTCCTCAAGTCAGCGCGTTCCTGTCACTTTAAACCTGCTCACTCCACGGCCTGCTCCTACGCAAGATGAACCAAAAGCTGGTTTTGTCCATGAATTGGACACTCGTTAGCTGACAGCTACTGTTCACACTAATGTCAAAATACCTGAAGCTGACATGCTGTAGAGAAGGCTGTAGGCCTACACATCACTCACAGATCAGCTTTTCCTGAACATCACACTTCCGTGTTGCACCACAGTCATGCCAACTTAGATTACCCCTCTTGCACAGGCACATTAAGTTTCATCTGAACAGGAACAACTAAACCTCCTCACCCGTATATCAGCTCACTGAGTTCTTGCTTAGTAATAGCAAGTAGGTGGACCAATGTGGGGCAAATCTGCAGGATCATACACGTACTAAGGGATGAGGCAAAAACAAGCAATACATCCTCCACACAGACACACACACACACTTCTGCAAACACTCACCTCAGGTAGGTCGAGACAGGTTCTGACTGAACAGCGAATATGAGACAGAGACCTGCAGAAATGTAAGTGAAAATCAGTCCTTCAGTGAACTGAACAAAATACTTTAAAACATTAAAAATAAGAAAGAAAGAAAGAAAGGAAGAAAGAATAGTCTCTTCCCCTCACCTGGAAAGATGAATATAAAGAATGCGCTGACCCCTCCGATTAGACTGATGACTTTACTGATGTCAGGGACGAACACGGCTACCAGCAGGGTCACTCCGATCCACGTGATGGTCAGTGCCAAGCGGGTGCGCGTCTCGTATGATTTGGTTACTATTGAGCACTTGCTTCTGAAATGCAGCAGAGGGTCCTGAATCACAGACCTTCAGACAGGGGAGAACAGATGACAAAACATGGTCATTTAATAATGATCTTATTTAAGTAATATCATTTTTCAATTTTACCTAATTACTCAGTTTTGTTATACAGTACATTACTGGCATTTAGAATGGTATGTACATGTAAAATAAAAGTAATATTGCAGAAGTAGTACATGCTTAAAGACAGGCAAATGGAGAACACCACGTACATGCATATGCAATATGCATCCATCATATAGACATGCACATAGAGGCTAATTAAGACTCAGGAGAAGGAATGCAGGTACGTTCCCCGAAAAGAGCACAGGCAGGTATGGAACATATAATACTATAGCTTGAAGATATACTTGGATTGTGTAGGTGTAATTGCATGGTATTTGACATAATGGGAACATAACTAACATATTAACACACACATACACCCACACCAAGAGAGTTGCAAACTTCCCCCCTCTCTTTTCAAGAACTTTATTCTACTTTATTAAAAACTAAAAATATGTCCCAATGTCTAAGGTTGCATCCTACATTGACTGTTTCCTGTCCCTGGATTAAGCCTGGGCCTCGACTAAAAGCTTTTAGTTCCAAATGGAGATTTTCAACTAGGACTATTCTTAATCCATGTGTAGTAAAACAGCCCTGAGAGTTTAGTGTGTGTGTGTGTGTGTGTGTGTGTGTGTGTGTGTGTGTGTGTGTGTGTGTGTGTGTGTGTGTGAGGGAGGCAAGAGGGGTCAACACACCTTCCCAGCAAGAGCACTATGGGATAGATGGTGATGATGGAAATCCCAAAGAGAAGCCGGGCAACAATCATGAGCAGATCGTCCCCCGTGTACGACATCAGAACGTCTGGGGCCACGCGACTCCCAAAGGTAAGGTACCCGTACACACCTGAGGCAGAACAGGAGGGGGAAGAGAAGAGCAGACGGGGCATGTGAAGGTCACGCTCGAGTTTGACAGAGCGAAGTTGTCAAGAGGGTTTCCAAAGTGCTCATTTCTGAGAAGCTTAAAAAAAAAAAAAAAAAAAAAAAATCCTCAAGGAGAATAACACCCCCTTCAGGACACCTGATGGCACAGAGTTTGAACAGAATCACTTTTGTATCGATTCCTTTCTGTTCCTTTTCAGGACTGCCAACCTTTTGTCATTTCAATCCATCTCCTTTGTTCCCTGCCTATGCTGTGGGGTGGGCCTCAAAAACGCGGGGTAATGGAGAAATCTTGTTAGCAGCCAGGGTGGTGAAGTGAAGTGAGATTTATGTGGCCTGCTGCTCACCCTAGCTCTGTGTGAACTCCACAGACTGTGATTACTAACTTCATTAAGGATTTTCTTTTCTACGGACAGAACAGGGCGATGGAATGGTAAAGTCAACTCATGAGATTTGCAATGGTAGTGGTCAGCAAGGTTATCAGTAATGGAAATTTGAGAACTTCACAAGGAAACCATTCAAATGTAAAACAATTATCATATTTCTTTAAGAAACAACATTTAAATACACTGAAGGTCAATGTGAAAATCTATGTTCCAGAACCGCGTTTACCAGTAAGAGAGTAGATGACCAGGCAGAAGATCATGGAGACCACAGAGATGAGCACCCAATTGGACATCTTCTTGTTCTCCATACTGCTGTAGATAGCGATGCAGGACTCATGACACTGGAGCAGAGAGAGCAAAATGGAGCACAGTCAGAACTGCTTGATTGTAGCAGCGACCGACCATAATCACAATTATTTAACACCATTACTGACTTGAACTAACACCTTACACCAATAACTGACATTGGAAGCATTCTGTATTGGACTTTAAAAAAAACCCTGACCCTGTTAATACCTTGTATCTTTTTTGTATAACTTTAATAATAGCAAGAAACAAAATAGCCCAGCCCTTTAGTATGAGAGGGTGGATAATCAAGGGCAACCATGAGTGGTGCTCCTGACCCCAGACAGAGCATGAATATCTACACACCGAGAGCTAAGAGGGTTAACATGTAACAACCCTTGACATTTCCAGTGACTTTTTATGACATTTATCATTAATTCACACAGGGTCACAGTTGGAAATGTCCATCTCCTGCTATATATATTGGTGGGGGGGGGGGGCACAGACCTCTCCTACTGCACTGGTCAAGATACACAATTACAGGTCTCAATTTCTAAAAAGACATCTCGCTTTCCACCACATCATACACTGAATGTACATAAATATCAACCCCTAAACCACATCGCCCTCCATTTCTGAGGGATGAAGAGGAAGCCTAGCGTCCGCACAAGTGGCATCTTAAACCGTTATCTAATTCTCCACAACACCCCATTTCCTTCAGCACAAGGACTCTATATCCTCAGCTCGCTCTCCCTCTTTTCCATCTTCCTATTCCAGCGTGGTAATCAATCTGCCCTGCGGCAGTGGTGTCCAGGGACCCAGAGCCTCTGTGCAGTTCCCCACCTCCCTTTTATTACATTTCTGATCATGCCCCCCACCCCCACGTTGCCTTGGTTACATGAAGAATACGAAGTAAACCTCTAGCTCAAGAACCATCATTGACCCCATCCACCTGACACACACACACACACACAAACACACACTTTACCTGGCATCAAATAATAAGAGGGATTTCTGCCCTTCTATCCAGTATCTAAACAGACATGGCCAAGGTCTAAATGGAGGAGAGAGTGCTAAGCTCTATTCTCCTCCTCCAGCTGAAACGGTGGTGGGGGGTGGGGCGCTGGGGTGTTGTGTCGACCCTAGGGCCAGTGAGCGGAAAAAAGGTCAATAGGTTTGTTAACTCACCTGAAAGCCAAAGCAAATAGTTGGGATGACGCTGAACATCGAAGCCCAGGAGCTTATTCTAAGGTTATAAAATAATTAAATAAATAAAATACAGGTAAACAAGAGTGCCTTAAAAACTGTTTAGTGTCTTTTGAAAATAACTGCCATAAAACATGAATTCAATAGGAGTTCTATCTGCCAAATTATATTCATTTATTTACTATATATGTTACACATTTGCTCATTGACTAAATGACATGCTGCCACAGAACAGATCAAGGGACTACATAGCGAGACATTGAAGACCCAAAGAAATCCTTCAGATTTGTTCCGATTTTTATGACTTCAGAGTCATAACTACAGCCTTGTGTGCCTCCTCTAGCCAGAGTAGCAATTGCGTAAGAGGGTTCTTTTTGACATAGTAACCCAAAAGAACTTGATTACTTTCAACACACTTGCCTCAGGTTGGCACATGACCTTCAGCTACAGTGTTGATCCTGACCTGCTCTAGCGATCACAGTTAAACATTCAAATTAAAGTAAGTGTAAACTGGTTTCCCCATGCGTACTTACCCACTACTATATAGAGGGGTAACAGGGACTTCTTGGGCGTGCATCGTATGGTATTTGACAATCATAGCCACGGTTAAATAGGTTGCAGCAAAGGTCCCTAAAACACTTAAAAATAGAAACAATCATAACAATCACAAAATAACAGCAATAAATTAGACATAGGCTTACAGCAATGATCCAATACCCCAATAGGCACAAACGTCTCCAGCAGAACATCTCTTTATTTCATTATTGAGTAGCCTAGTTAACAGTGCAACACTGCCCTCACCAACACTACTGGGCTAGCCTGGAAGCCTTTAGAAAAATAAAACACCTTCCAATATCTGCAATGATACTATTGACCCTTAGGATCAATAATCACTTTGACATCACATGTATGGAAGATCACATTGCAAGACTCCTTCCTTGCTTAATAGAGTGAAGAACCGGATTAGCTGCTCTCACCTCGTGTACTTCTGAATGCTGATCTCTTTTGGGATGGAGAGGGGGAGGATGATGATGAGACACAGGATGAAGAGTGTGAAGCGCTGGTCCGTGTACCAGTGATAAGGCATGTCCGCCTCAGGTAATCCAGTGATTAACTCATAGATAGACACGCATACTGAAGGAGACACACCAAACATGCAAGCAATCAGGTCACTAAAGGGCAGACTGAGGGAGGGACGCAAGGACATGACAAAGTCAAGAGGATGCCTCACACTGCCTAGAATATGATGTGATATATGGGTGACAATCTCAGCTGTATATAGCAAAATATAGGTTAGTTAGAGGACATGCAGGCAGGGGGCCTATAAAATAAATGGTCTCTAATGACAAAGACGAAGAAATGTCTTAGAAGAAGCTCTTAGACTCACATTTCTGCAGCTGGTCTGACACAATAACAAGGAAGGCGATGGAGATCATGAACAGATTGAAGATGTAGCAGACCTCGCAGAGCTTCCCGATGGATGTCCCGCACACGCCCCGCACTACGGCCTGGTACGTGTTCTGGCCGCTGATGGAGCTGGAGTATCCCAGGATCACAAGACCACTAACGAGGAACACCAGGCACACCTGTGTAAATGGGGAGGGGAACAGAGAGAGAGAGCGTTCATTTGCACCGTTAAAAAAGGCTGACAGTCCACGGTTGTTGCGTATCTCCAATTTAGTGAGATTGGACTAGTCTAACCTAAACTTTGGCTGGCTGATGTGACAAAACTCAGTGGGGTTGGCAAGTAAACTCGTTTGCGTTGAACTAGTCTGTGGGTCAAGCTCAGCGTTTGAGGTCAACACAAACAAAACTAGAAATGCAATTCCAAGGAATTACCAGTGCATGAAAATGCAAAAATAGATAGATAATGTAGATATGGTTACTAAGATGTAGCTAGGGTAAATATAGTGGTTGCATAGTTTACAGACAGTTGATAGTGTGAAGGTAGACAGTTTAAAGATGAAACGTTCCAGTTCTAACTTAACTAATGATTTCTATTCATGTTAAAATGTTGATTAGCTAACTTAACCGATGATTTCTGGCAGTAATGCTAAAAATGCTAACTATGCTAACAATGCTAAATTTGCTAACAATGCTAACCAGGTTGATTAGCTAACTTAGTTGATGATTTTTTTGCAGTTATGCTAAAAATGCTAACTATGCTAACAATGCTAACTATGCTAACCATGCTAACTAGCTAACTTGCTAGTGAGGACTTTTATTTTGAAACATTTGTTGCTTGGGTATCCATGGTGGCCACTATCAGGAAACAAGAAGTTACTGCAGTATAATCATGTTGGTTGCTATGGAAACGGTCATAAACACTTAATTTTAATGGTTGCTATGTTGGTTGCTAGGTACATGGAGGTTTCATGTAGTTGACTGGAGGCATAGTGGATGATAACTGACAGTTGGAATGGTTGAACATTTCAATAGTTGAGTAGTTTCAATGGTTAAATGATTTAATAGTGTATTATTGCAGTGAGGACCTTTATTTTGAAACAGTTGTGGACAGAGGAAGTAGTGAAACAGGATGTGTAGTCTTAATGAGATTGTATGCTTAAAGCCTGAGACAGAAGGTGCCTCTCATAGCGTTTACGCGTCCTCTCTCGCTCCTCACTGATCTACATAAAGAATGATGGAGCGGCAACAATGGGATAGTCTAGCCCTTCTTCTATCTTTCTTTATGTAGATCATTGAGGATCAAGGAGCGAGGGAGGACATATAAACGCTGCTTGAGAGGGACCCACAGTAAATACTTTAAAAGTTGTATGTAGATAGTCTAATTAATGTTGATAGATAGAATGTTTAATGGATGTTGATAGGCAGATTGTTTAATAGATATTGATTGACAGTTTAATGGGTGGATGAGTGAATGGTCTGAAGAAGATGAATGGATAGAAGGTTGGATGGAATGTGCCTTATATTCTTGTTAAGAGAGACACTGATACAGCTCTCTGAGAGTAGTTGACACAGGTGTAATCAATTTAACTGGCTAGTCTTAAGAGAGCCAGAATACTCTTAAAGCCTGAGACAGAGTAAATAATTTAAAAGTTGAATGTAGATAGTCTAATTAATGTTGATAGACAGAGAGTTTAATGGATGTTGATAGACAGATTGTTTAATAGATGTTGATAGACAGTTTAATGGGTGGATGAGTGAATGGTCTGAAGAAGATGAATGGATAGAATGTTGGATGGAATGTGCCTTATATTCTTGTAGAATGGAGAGACACAGCTCTCTACTGAGAGTAGTGGATACAGATACAGGTGTAATCAATTTAACTGGCTAGTCTTAAGAGAGCCAGCCTGAGACAGAGTAGATTGTTTAAAAGTTCAATGTAGAGCGTCTAATTGATGTTGTTGATAGGCAGACTGTTTAGAATGGGTGGATGAGTGAATGGTTTGAAGAAGATGAATGGATATAAAGTTGGATGGAATTAGGAGGACTTATTTTGATACTGTTGTGCGCAGAGGATACAGGGGAACAGAATATGTAGTCTTCAGAGAGGAGCCTGAGAGAAACTGACAGTTGGTGCCCAGGTGGCTGACCAGCTGGGGTAACATTCTAATTGCTGCCGTGATGTCATAATGAGCAATGTTAAGTCTATGGGGGAAATGGTGATGGTTTTTAACTAATAGTTTAAAAAGTATAAAAGTTACAAAGTTGAAAAATACAAAGCACATATGGCATAAGCAAGACCTACGCAACAAAGTTTGAATGAAGTTTCTACGTTAAACGGTTGAAGCTGAATTGCGAGCGTTAGAAGAAGAAGTTTAATAATAACTAGAAACGCAATTCCAAGGAATTACCAGTGCATGAAAATGCAAAAATAGATAGATAATGTAGATATGGTTACTAAGGTGTAGCTAGGGTAAACATGGTGGTTGCATCATTTACAGAGAGTTGATAGTGTGAAGGTAGACAGTTTAAAGCTGAAACATTCCAGTTCTAACTTAACTAATGATTTCTATTCATGTTAAAATGTTGATTAGCTAACTTAGCTAATGATTTCTAACAGTTGTGTTAAAAATGCTTATTATGTTAGCAATGCTAACTTTACTAACAATGCTAACCAGGTTGATTAGCTAACTTAACCGATGATTTCTAGCAGTAATGCTAAAAATGCTAACTATGCTAACAATGCTAGATTTGCTAACAATGCTAACCAGGTTGATTAGCTAACTTAGTTGATGATTTTTTGCAGTTATGCTAAAAATGCTAGCTATGCTAACAAAGCTAACCATGCTAACTAGATAACTTGCTAGTGAGGACTTTTATTTTGAAACATTTGTTGCTAGGGTATCCATGGTGGCCACTATCAGGAAACAAGAAGTTACTGCAGTATAATCATGTTGGTTGCTATGGAAACGGTCATAAACGCTTAATTTTAATGGTTGCTATGTTGGTTGCTAGGTACATGGAGGTTTCATGTAGTTGACTGGAGGCATAGTTGATGATAACTGACAGTTGGAATGGTTGAACAGTTAAATAGTTGAGTAGTTTCAATGGTCAAATGATTTAATAGTGTATTATTGCAGTGAGGACTTTTATTTTGAAACAGTTGTGGACAGAGGAAACAGTTAACAGGATCTGTAGTCTTAATGAGATTGTATGCTTAAAGCCTGAGACAGAAGGTGCCTCTCATATAGCGTTTACGCGTCCTCTCTCGCTCCTCACTGATCTACATAAAGAATGATGGAGCGGCAACAATGGGATAGTCTAGCCCTTCTTCTATCTTTCTTTATGTAGATCATTGAGGATCGAGGAGCGAGGGAGGACATATAAACGCTGCTTGAGAGGGACCCACAGTAAATACTTTAAAAGTTGTATGTAGATAGTGTAATTAATGTTGATAGACAGAATGTTTAATGGATATTGATAGGCAGATTGTTTAATAGATATTGATTGACAGTTTAATGGTGGATGAGTGAATGGTCTGAAGAAGATGAATGGATAGAAGGTTGGATGGAATGTGCCTTATATTCTTGTTAAGAGAGACACTGATACAGCTCTCTGAGAGTAGTTGACACTACTCAATTTAACTGGCTAGTCTTAAGAGAGCCAGAGACAGAGTAAATAATTAAAAAGTTGAATGTAGATAGTCTAATTAATGTTGATAGACAGAAAGTTTAATGGATGTTGATAGACAGATTGTTTAATAGATGTTGATAGACAGTTTAATGGGTGGATGAGTGAATGGTCTGAAGAAGATGAATGGATAGAATGTTGGATGGAATGTGCCTTATATTCTTGTAGAATGGAGAGACACAGCTCTCTACTGAGAGTAGTGGATACAGATACAGGTGTAATCAATTTAACTGGCTAGTCTTAAGAGAGCCAGCCTGAGACAGAGTAGATTGTTTAAAAGTTGAATGTAGAACGTCTAATTGATGTTGATAGGCAGACTGTTTAGAATGGGTGGATGAGTGAATGGTTTGAAGAAGATGAATGGATATAAAGTTGGATGGAATTAGGAGGACTTATTTTGATACTGTTGTGCACAGAGGATACAGGGGAACAGAATATGTAGTCTTCAGAGAGATTGTGTGCTTAAAGCCTGAGAGAAACTGACAGTTGGTGCCCAGGTGGCTGACCAGCTGGAGTAAGATTCTAATTGCTGCCGTGATGTCATAATGAGCAATGTTAAGTCTATGGGGGAAATTGTAATAGTTTTTAACTAATAGTTTAAAAAGTATAAAAGTTACAAAGTTGAAAAGTCATAGCACACATGTCCTAAGTAAGACCTACGTAACGCAGTTTGAATGAAGTTTCTACGTTAAACGGTTCTAGCTGATTTGCGTGCGTTAGAAGAAGAATAATAAGAAGAAGAAGAAGCCTAGGAAGAACAGTACAGTGCATTTTCATGCACTGTAATTACAAAGATATTGGTTAGGCCCAGAGCCATATAAAGAGAGAGTTGCGACAACTCGGGTACAGAAAATTCGGTTTGTGACGTGGTTCGTGTAACTTTAAGTAGTTCAAATAGTTCCCGGAAGCGATTTTGACTGTTCGTTAGAATCATAAAATAACCGTCTTTTACAGTCTGTTAACGAGTGTTCGATCCTAACTTCCGGGAACTATTGTTGAGAAAATATGGAACATTAGCGTCAATGGAGTTGTCGCAACTCTCTCTTTATATGGCTCTGGTTAGGCCTAGCCTACTAGGTCAGTGGAAGTCTATGGCGAAAAGTCTATGGCTGAATCAGCAAGCGCTGATTCAGGACATGGGCTAGGCTCCTAAGACCCCTCATAACAACGTTTACAAAAAAATAGGCAATATAACAATCTATCAGTTTGATGATCAACAGAACGAAATTTGTTTTTAGATGTTACTTACCATTTCAACCATCACAGCAGTATGGATTCCCCCGGCTCTCTCGAAAGCCCAAGGGAAGTTGAGAAGTCCCGCACCGAGCGCTGATTTCAGCATGATGAAAATTGCGCCGAAGGAGCCTAACCTGTGGCCACCCGAGTCCAGCGCAGGTTTGCCGAGCAGGCTGATGCTCTCCCTCGCCAGCTCTTCCATTGCCAACTGCAACCCGCGACGAAACTTAAGGAAACTTCTCCAACTTTTCGTGCAAGCGGATCTCAGCGTGGGACGTATCCTACTCCCTAACCTCAGGTGCACCAGGGGGGGAGGAGACACTGGGTGGGAAGTAAAGTGTATTGAGTTTCCAAACCTGTTCTAAACCAATCACCGTAATAGAGATGATTATTGGTAAAAGCCCCTTTTCTGCGTCTAATTTGCTGCACTAATTATCGACCAGGATTAACAATCGATTGAAGACTACTTTTTGATGTAATTATAATGGCATGATTCGTTGTGCAGCGGGGTCACATACAGGTTTTTTTTTTTAATGTAATTTGTTCTTCTTTGGTGCAGACTTCATTATGCATACCATCAGTCATTAATTGCCCATTGCAGTCTAATTTATCCGTAAAACAGAAGCTGGATATTGAGTTTCAACATCTACATTTGACTCCACTATTTTCATTGCCCTAATCTATGCTTATAGAACCGCTTTAATCATATTCTGTGCATCCACATATTTCTTTTCCTCAAGAAACAAAACAACATCTTGTTTATTTTTCTCCCAATTATCACATTGTCATTTTTTTTAGCATAGGTTATTCACATTGTCTGGCCTGAAATTTGGGAGAAATAGGAAAATGAATCAAACTTAAACAAGCGTGTTTGCTCCACTTGAATTATGGTATTAGAATTGTATTGTTGCTGGAGCTGGGTATGTTAATTACATCCTCCACACTTATCTGAACAACTTGTACCCAAGCCTTCCTGTCCGAAGACTTAATTATAACCCTTTCACACACGCCTGACCACTGGTGTGGAAGGACTGCAGCGGGACGTGGCCTCCCCACCTCTTGAGTGTGAAGAACCCGTGACCTCCGATGACCACTATCACTTTGAAGCCCTGTTGTGAGGTGTTGGAGTCATGTGTGGCCTCAGCGTGGGGTCGTGTCACAGGGTCAAGAGGGCATCTGTTTTTTCTGCCTGCCTGGAGATGGCATCCTAACTCTTGAGTGTGTGTGTGTGTGAGTGTGAGTGTGAGTGAGAGAGAGTGAGTTTGTCTATATGTGTGGGTTGGACGGGGTGGTTGTGCGAGAACATTGGGCTGGCATTAAGGGTCACCAGAGCCTGGCACTGGGATCTCATTGTCGTTATGGCGACCTCTCCAGACCTAGGCGACCAACCAGAGGAAGTCATGAACAGACCTGGGAACTTTCCAGGAAAGAAAGGAAGAGAAGAGGAGAAGGGTGGGGGTGCGAGAGGGGGGGGGGGGGGGGGGGGTGGCGGCACATGTGACCTCGTTTAGGACAAGATTTCAAAAATCCATTTAAGCACAGATAACTGGCCACAGGGTCCGTTCCCATGTTCTTCATGTAATTAGAAGGCATCATGAGCCCTCATCCGAGAGGGACCGGTGACATTTTCACAGGCTATTCACCCCCATTAAAACTGGATCAGCCCGAGGTCTTAGAAGGACCGCCCGGCCCCCATCAGGTTTAATAGCATTAGTCCGTTTCATAGCTGGCGTGGTCAGAGGCAGGGGCGACTGGGAGACTGAGCCACGGACGAGAGGCCAGCCCACCTGCGCGACCCCTGCCACAGAGATGACGTAGTGTGTGGCTGACTGGATAATCAAACTTGAGCCTTCATATCAAACATGGTTCAAAAAGTCTGTTGAAGTATAGCTGTGGCCATCCTGAGAAAATGTGTCACTTTGCTTTTAACTGGAGAACATGATATGGTCATCCTGCACTGGATGTTAGCTAATCTTGCGCCAAGTAATCAGATTCCAAAGAAAATAAATACCTGCACCTATACCTTCTTTTTGGGAAAAAAAACTTGCTTGTTTTTACATGTCCCACTTTGTGCAATTACCATCACATATTTAATCATTTCTGGCAGAAAAAGAGACTTCTCACAAGAGCCTACCATCAGGTTCCTCAAAATTGACCTTCCTTGGCATGCTGGGGGAGATCAGATGCAAAGACATGTCTGATTTAACCCATCTGTCTGGGATGATTTGACACATTTGATAATAAAACGGTACTGACATCAGGGAATGTTTTAGGTGCAGTTGTAGGTCATTCATTGCTGGTGCTGACAGCCCTATCCATCTTGTAATGGGCAGAGGACTTTTTCTTTTTGTACAAACTTGAACAGCTCATGCAAGGACACTGCCACAGGAGGCACACACACAGCCCTCACCTGTGCCCTTAAAGGACCCCACATTGAACACCAGAGGTCATATATCTCATCAGGTATTCGGATGCTAGAAGAAAGTTTTAGTGTCATTTTAGTGGTTACCATTACAGCTGTGCTGCAAGATATCTTGCTGAAAAATCTTCAGTGCACTCGCAGGTGCAAGTCATAGGTGAATCATAGGAAATGTTCGGAAATATGAGCTATTTTGTGTTAGAATTATTCAAGCAAATTAGAATTAGAATTTGAATTATTCAAGCAAATTTTTTCAACCTGAGAAATTGAGAGTACAATATGCTAGATATAATTCAAACGGATATGCAGCATTACTCAAGCAGTTGGTTTTAAAAGCTCACCCAGTGAGCAGATTCTCCCAAAGGAGAAATTTGCTGCAATCCTCAATTAAATTCTCAACTCTCGACCTGAAATGAACTTACGTCTTGTTCTGCTCAACTGTACAGGCCTAGTTATCCATGAAAGCTAAAAAGAAGTAGTACTTAAGAAACTAAAGCTTTAACTAAAGTTTTCAATGTTGACATAAATAGCACATATAAAAGAGCAAAACTGGGTCGTAGAAAAAGTGAAAAACACGTTTTTTGATGCTTTATAACTGATGATATATTTGAAAAGTTTTTCGACCGTTGACGAACAGGTTATCTATTTACAAGTTGTATCGGCAAAGACCATTTCATTATTAAAAAAAAAAAAAAAACTGGCAAACAACAAAATGACAGACACCCAAAAATTACCTTGTTGTACAAAAACTGAAAAAAAAAGAAAACAATTACGTCCCAAATGTTCTGCAGTTCTACTTATTTTTTTAAAAAAAAGGTCCAAGCTTTCAAACATCCTTTTTGACACGAGGGCTGGAGTCAGGGGCATGAAAGATTAGATCAGACTTACATAATAAATTAAAAAATAGGGGGAGACGAGACAGGCCTCAACCCAATGCCTGCTCTTCACTCCCTGGAATGAACGGCTCTTTACAAGAGAGAGGACCAGCGCCACAGTGTGGGGGGGGGGGGAACGGAACACCATTGTCCTTGGGATCACGCCTTCGCCTGTGTTCATCAGTTGATGGCTGCACTGTCGTTGTCCTCTTCATAATCATCGTCATCGTCATCGTGGCAGAGGAGAGTGTCTTGAGTCTCCCAGACATGCACCCCCTCCCCACCCACCACTTCTTAGAAACACATTCTGCCCTGCACATTGCCCTAAACCAAACACACATTAGAGTCCAGGTTCTCGTGTGTGTGTGTGTGTGTGTTTTTTGTGGCCAAGTCTGTTTAGGTGTGCGAGGGGCCCCCACCGTTTCCCTTTCCCTCCCCTTCCCCTGCGATCACACGGTGGGATTTTTGCCTGTGTGCGGGGTCTGCTGCTGCTGCTGCTGCAGGTACGTCGGGCGCTTGACTCGAGGCTTTCGGCGCTTGGGCTTGTTTTTGGCTTTGGTCAGCTGCACCACGAAGAAGGACAGGACCACCATGGCACCCAGGAAGGCAAACATGGGGATGGTCTGGCCCACTTCCTGGTTGTACCGCCCGGGCATTATGCCTGGGGACGGGAGAACAAATACAGGTCAAGGAGCGGTCAAAAAGCAAGAGCACCAAATGTCTTAACATAAAGCTACCACAGTTGTAAAAGCAATCAGTTAGTTTTATTCTCATTGTTCACTGGTCCTGACAACAGACCATCATGCAGGTTATTATACCATCCATAAAAGCTATGCCAGTGGGCAGGGTTGAGTCACAGGGCTCACCTCCAGGGATGTCCCAGGCCCCGCTCTCCCCTGGAGAGAGAGGTCGGACCTGGGGCCGGTACGGGCGAGGGTTGGGGAGAACGACTTTGTCCAGGTCCACCGACAGCAGCTTCTGGTGCTTCCAAAGGTTACTAGAGGTCAGAGAGAGAGGAAGAGGGAATGCCGGTGAAAGAGACCGACAGACAGAGAGACAAGGATAAAGCGAGAGAGAGAAATTGAGTCGTTTCCTCAGGTACAGTGATATCTTTATATATGTATCATGCTCCATTGACGGCTGTGGTGCATAGCAGAGGCTCCGGTCACACACCCGGGCGCTGTCTCGTTGAGGGGCTGGGGCTTGGCCCACGACAGGTGAGGGCAGGCCGGGAGTGGTCGCGGCTTCGGATCCCCCAGGTGAGCCTCCAGCACCTTAGAGTACCGATACAGGTGATTGCCTGCAAGAGAGGAGAGTAACCTCACCATGTCATACTCGCCATAGAACATAAACCGTGTTTCAACTCTAGGTTTACATGTATAAATAAATATCTGTACCAATAAACACAACTCCATCTCAACCAGCAAGGCAGCAGTGTTTATTACATAACATTACCACAGCAATGGGGTTGTTTATCAAGGAAATGTGTGACCAGAAGGTGTTTTTTCCTCTTTTGATCTCCAACAAGCCTAAAACGGACAGACACTGAGGCCTTTCCCTTCCCACCCACGCATACAGCCATACTTCAGGCTCAAACGAAAACAGCACAGGCAGAGTAAACAACATGTTTACATGATGACCAACCCAACCCCTGCGGTCGAACCACAGAGGTGTGAAAGACGATCGGCCAAGAGGAGGACACAAAATAAACAAACAAACAAACAAACAAACAAAACAAATGCTGAATCAGACGCTGGCAGACAAACAAGCAGGAGAGATTCTGATGTTGAGCCAAGAACACTCAGCAAATTGGAGCCACTGGAATTGACTCTGGCCACGCTTCAGATTTCATTGCTGATGTAGAGATGAATAGGGTTGGTGTGTGTGTGTGTGTGTGTGTGTGTGTATGTATGGATGCCTTACGTTCCAGTCTCTGTGGCAGGGGCTGCTCCGTGCCTCAGTGTTTGTTTGTGTGTGTGTGTGTGTGTGTGTGTGTGTGTGTGTGTGTGTGTGTGTGTGTGTGTGTGTGTGTGTGTGTGTGTGTGTGTGTGTGTGTGTGTGTGTGTGTGATGCCTTGCCTTCGAGTCTCTATGGGGGGAGCTACTCCGTGCCTCAGTGTTTGTTTGTTTGTGTGTGTATGCGTGTGTGGTGCCTTGCCTTCGAGTCTCTGTGGGAGGGGCTGCTCCGTGCCTGTAGGGGGCGCCACTCTGCTCTTAGAGTGGGTGAGGCTGGGCGGGGTCATGCTGTAGGCGGTGTACTGCAGCAGGGCGTCCAGCATCCAGAAGCAGTCTGAGTGCAACACACACACACACACACAATATTAGCAGCTGACAACAATCAGAGAGTGTAAGAATGACGACTTCTGCACTTTTAGCAAGTATGCGAGTATGTTCCTCCATCTGAGCTTACACATTTTTGTGTTTCACTCATTAAGACCCGTCGCCAGATGGAGAGCCAAGCTGTTACTACAGCACAGATAGCCACGGTTATACTGAGGTGGATGTATTAGGGTACCTTTCTGCCGATGACTGTCGTCTATGCAGTTGGAGTCTCCGTAGAGGGCTATGCGTCCCCCGCCTTCAGACGGGGTTTGGTAGAGTCCCAGTATGGGAACATTGTCCACCACCGCAGTTTCCTGCTTTAGCACCTCCAGGCCTGCAGAGGGGGGTGGGGGGAGAAAGAGAGCAATGAGTGTGTCAGATGGACTCTGAGAAAAAGATGACACATAAGCCCTTTTCACATGCAAAATATGTAACAATGGCAGATCGAAACAATCAGATATAGAGAACTCATTTCTAGTCCTACTTTGTCTCTCATCTCACCTCTGAGATGGGAGGGAGTCATCACGGTCTGTCTTGGCCACTTTGCCGTGTATTTCATTCAACCCTAGTCATGCTCTCAGTGACATTGGTTACAGATAACCTATGTAACTCTAGCACTGGGAGCCGACAGTTAGCACGTTTTAGGTTTGTTAATATGAACTATTTGGCTGCTTACAGTTTACAGTAGAACATTTTCATTTTTGACTACCTGGAAGTGAGCGGTGAATGGATTGCCAATTCTGTGCTGCAGTGACAAAGCATTTTGACTGTGATGACCAGTAAGTAAATGAGTAAATAAATACAATAACATAATAATTTTCTTTTTAAGGGGAGTGTCTTTGCAAGACAAACCATCGACCATTATGTCTGCATGGAAGAGAGGCTCATTCATATTTCATATTTCTATTTTCATTTCATTTTTGAGTGTATTTATTCCAAGGATGGTGCAAATGTGGCAAAACATCAAAGCACACAATCAGGTAGCAGTTTACATAAATATCCTGGAGGCGAACATTTTCAGTGATTGGGAAAACAATTGCAAAGTAGCTGAGGGAATGAAATGGAGAGTAGTGGAATTCCAAGGCAGTGCTTATGAACAGCAAGAGGGAAAGGAGGGAGGGCGGAGGGAGGGCGGGACAAATCTATATACAGATGCAGAGGGGGGAAACAGAGGAATGTCGGGCAGATGATCCGTCTCCATGGAAACGGAACTCAGGTGTGAGGTGGGAAATGTGGGTGCTATTTACCTTGATCCTTCAGGGTCTGAGCGATAACGGTACCCCCCTCAGGAAAACGAGCTATGCTGCAGCCTGAGGCATAGTACACTAGAGAGAGAGAGAGAGAGAGAGAGAGAGAGAGAGAGAGAGAGAGAAACATATTTCAGTACTTTCCCTGAACTTCAAAGAGGAACATCTTTACATAAACAAGGACAGTGAACTGTTAATGATCCAAGAACCCATTTTGAAATCGACCCAAGAAAAGCATATTCTGATATTGACATCATAGGTGATTCTTACTGTCATGGTCAGCCATGCTAAAGTCTCCCTCGTAAAGGCCGTCGCTGAAAGCCATTCCCCACACCGAGATGAGGTCATTCAAAGCTGGCACGTTGGCGCCCCCTGTGTCCGGCATCCACCATTGCCTGTGGGTGAGTCATAAATCATGTTGCAAATCGTTCTAACCAAAAACAAAATTCACAGACCTAAAACCTCATTATGGTCTTCAAAACCTTAAGAAGGCACATAGTAATCAATATGGGTCAGTATGAAGGATCAACTGAGGAAGATAATATTGGAGTCTGAAGGAGTCTGGTCTTCAAAGCAATACATTTTCAAGGGCTGTAACAATTAACTGATTAGTTGATTGACTGGTTGAATGAATCAATCGTTAATTATCATGGTAAACAATTACCGAGAGTGAATTTCTATGGAAAAAAGAACATTATCCTAGGCTTTGGAAAACAATGATCGACACTGTTTCCCTATTTTCCGACATTTTGTAGATCAAACAACTAATCAATGAGTTCCCAGCAGGGGTTCTAGAATGTTAAATTGCACTGAACTTCTTGACAGTATCTCCGGACTCTTCCACTTGGTGAGTGACGAACAGTGAGTGTGTCAGGGGCAAGAGGAGATATGAGAGCAGCCTTGCCTGGACAGCGGTGATTAACGCTGATGGCTTTTAAATGAGATGCTTATGGGGGCCCTGCCTCCTGGGTTGATGAGGTGTTTGACAGTGACATACTGACAGAACTCAAAGTGTGTGTGACAGTGAGGCCTGGTAGTGGGAATATGTGTGAACGAGTGTGTGCGCGTGTGTGTGTGTGAGAATGAGTGCGTCTGTGTGAATGAGCGTGCGCGTGTGTGTGTGTGTTTGTATGAATAAGTGTGACGGGCACAATGATGTTAGGAAATGACAGGACGAAGTGGTGGATTAAGTGTGTGTGACGGGAGGCGTGGCGGGGCTTGGGACGCTACCTGGTATTCTCGTCGTAGAACTTGACCTTGCGCATGACGGATGTGTTGTACCAGTCGGCAAAGACGATGAGTGACAGCCCGTTATCGATGTCCCGCCGCAGTTTAGTGATTTCCTCTGGGAAATATTCCTCCTCACTGTCCACCATGAGCAATGTACCTGCAAGCACACGGGCACACACACACACGGGGAACAGAATGTAAGTGATTTGATTAATGATGTGAGAATGAATACAGGAGAGTGATTAAATTAAACGAACTTAGACTAATTGAGTTAACTATAATTGAGCCACTCTTTGGCTGTAACTCTGCTAATAAGGTTTCGAGACAAGTTCACTAAGCAGCAAATGACTCACCATACTGACTGGCATCAAAACACGTCAGCGGGGCTCCGAGCACCTCCACAAAGTAACCCATACTCCTGAGGTGCTGGTACATGTCTCTGAAGTTGGTGTGGATGTGATCTCCATTCCTTCAATAACAACAACACAGGGGACAGGGGCACAGGGGAATCAGAAAACAAAAAACTTAGCAGCTTCTTTTTGTCAAGAGGAAGCTATCTGGCGCCCCCTGAAGGTCAATGCCAGTGACACACTGACTGGTCCTGTGAGTTCCATTCCAATCCAACTGCAGCTCCTCATTTAGGAGGTCCCCACACATCAGCACAGCGCTCCGCCTCAAATGTTAAGCCTCTTATCTAGGAAGCCCTTTTCATTAAAAAACTTTCAGTTTCTAAAACTTTTACCAAGGGGACATATCTACCCAGTGGACTCCATTTTAATTGCCATTTTAAAGTTAATGAGGACATTATTTTTGTAAAGCCTGGAATGATATCTTCTCATCACAGGCAATGTAATGGAATTCAGCTAAATCATTTTGATCCTTCAGGGCATCTTTTATACACACGGAAATGTAACACTAAAACAAAAAAGTTATCACCACAAGCCTGCAGGCTCTTAGTCTTTATACAGTCATCCATAAACTCAAAAGCAATATGAAGAAACAAGAAGAATACATGCATGTATATGGAAAAAAAACAAGAAGAAACGTATTAAACAATTATTCAAAGTTTTTGACAAACAAAAAGAAATAAACACTAGTCCAAAAGAAAGCTCTGGGCTCTCGTTAGACTATAGCGGGCCTGTAGCGGGCCTATAGAGGGCCTAGCACCCTCACGCTCACCAGTCCAGCGGGTCGTTCTTCATGCGCAGGTTGTCGCGGGGGAAGTAGCCGGGGGGGTAGCGCAGGTTGTGGTACTGGTCCCAGAGCACCCGCTTGCTGCGGGGAGGCGTGGGGATGATCTTCACCCTCAGCGGTAACTTCACAGTGGAGGTCAGCTCCCCTCCCACCTCAGACTGGCCCAGAGGAGGAGAGAGGAGGTGTCACATTACAGCATTCATCACAACCCCCACAGGAGAGGGGGGGGGGGGGGGGGGGTCTAAAACTATGCATACTCCCACAGTTCTCAACTTTACTGACTTTTAAACTCTGACATGGAAAATGTATGGACAACAATCAGCTAGAAGACTATAAAGTCTGCATGCAGCATCAGAGGTGATTTAGTGAATAATGACATACAGCAACATAGCTATAATACAGTACGATACAGTGCGTAGCAACTCCCATGATTATTGTCTTCTCTGCTGTTACAAGAACTCACATCATTCTCTGCCGGTGAGGCCACAGTCACCATGATGTGTCCCTGAGCAATGCCTTCCCAGGACGCCGCCTTCTTGGCTACGGAGATGGACACGGCCAGATAGCCCGCCCAGGGCCACAGGACCGGCGAGTAGGAGACGGCCACGTCGATGTGGTCGCCGTTCTGGGGCAAGTAGGGCTGCCAGATAGGCTATGGGGAGAGACCGGGGGGGAGGAGGAGAGTGGAAAAAGAGAGATATACTTTATGAAAGGTGCTCCAAGACAAGTGCTTTCTAAGACTGTGTTTCTGTGTTTGCTGTATGTGACAAAACATTTTTGTCACATACAGCAAACATCTCCTCACAATCTGTTAACTGCCTGACCCCTACACTGTAAAAAAAAGCAGTCTCTGTAGACAGCCCAGGCTCTAAAAACAGCCTGGTTTTCTTAACATTGTATTCAGGGGACAGGCAGCTAGAAGATTGTGATCTGTATGTGACAAACAATGTTTTAGCTTTGAAACCGCATAATATATACTTGTCTCACACTGCTTAAACACTACTTAAAGTCTTGTGGAGAGAAAGAGCGAGAGCGAGAGAGAGAGAGAGCACAAGAGAGAGAGAGAGCGAGAAAGAAAGAGAGAGAGAGAAAGAGAGAGAAAGAGAGAGAGAATTTAACCAAACTATCCTCTCCATCAGGATGTGCAGTCCAGCACCTACAGAGCTGCCTCCTTACCTTGTCCAGGATCCTGCCAGTGACGCCCATGCCGTTGAGGATGGTGACGTTGACGATGGTGGGCATGCCCCCATAGTAGATGGGCTGGGAGCAGTAGGGCCACATGTAGGGGCACTCCGTCAGGTCGATGTAGCTGGGGCTCAGGCTGCGCACACGCACACACACACACACACACATTTACGACAGGAGTCACAGGACACTGAGGCATTAGAGAATTTGGTCAGGCTAGTGTTTGTGTTATCCATGGATTTATCAGCAAATTTCACTCAAAAAAAGACCCATTCAAGAATTGTCTCAATACAGCCACATATCAGTTAGATTATCTTGATCAATCTGTCCATCGAAGCAGAATCGTTTAGCTTTACCTGAAATATTACACTCTTAAGTGTCATCGTTTAATACAGATAGATTATCATATTTAAACTGACCTATATTTTAGAACCTCATTAGAGTAACCTTAGTTCCAAATGGTTTTATTGTTTTAACAACCTCCGATTCTTTTTTTTATGAAACATTAGATCACCACTTCCTTCTACATATCCTGTGCTATCAATTTATTAGGGCCTGTTAAAGGTTATACTGCACCTTCCAGAAAGGTGCCTGAGGAGTTTATTGCGCAAGTTGGCCTACCTGGCTTGAGGCCGGTAGCTGTTAAGGATCTGGTACGCCCTGAGCAGGTCCAGCTTGCCGTGGCCCTGTTCAAACATGTTGACCCCGGGGATGCGGCGAGCCGAGGCAATCAGGGCCTGCTTCATGCTGGCGGGGTTCACAAGCTCCCGATTTAACACCGTACTGCAGGGAGGAGAAGAAAGGGGGGGGGGTAAAGAGAATGTAAAGGAGAGAGAGAGAGAGAGAGAGAGAGAGAGAGAGAGAGAAAGAGAGGGAGAGGGAGTGGCCGAGAGAAAAACAAACATTTACGATGTGAAATTCTTGCATGATAAATCATTAGTGATTACTGTCCGGAGTAGCCCCTATATCTAATGGAACAATACAGCAGTGGTCTGAGGTTAGTAGTCCCACCGTAAATCACTGCACAAACTGGCGTTGCTCACAAAGCACCACTCTGTGAATGTCCCCTGTGGTATGACAACTATGAGCGCGTTTGTCCACACAGACCGACACTGTTGTCTTATCAACTATTTAGCAAGTCGGAGAGAGAGAGGCAGACGCTGAAGGACGCACGGCAGACAAGGTTGACCCTGGGATGGCAAGGAGAGCCTGGGCTGCTGTGGAACAGCTAAGCCATTGTGGAGCCACCTGATTCAGCCCCCTTCATCTCATTGTGCGGAGAGAGAGAGAGGTCGGACCTGATGTCACTGAGAGAGTGTGGGAGCAAGGCTTCTGCAAGGCTGCAGGGAAATAGACTCTTCATTTTCGATGACCTTGGCCTGCCTGCTGGCCTGCACCCCCCCCCCCCCCCCCCCCCCCCTCCCCTCTCCAAGCACTGGGTCGCTCGCTGAGCCGAGTGAAGTGGACCGGAACAAACCACACTGCTGAAGAAGCCTTCCACTCAAACAGACCGAGACAAACAATCCGCCTCTCCCAAATGGAGGCTGCAGCACTCCGAGCCAGCAGAGGGACACACACACACACACACACACACATGTTGCTCTGACTCCACTCTGCATCTGTCTGGATGGCCCAATCCCAATGTCAGCCCTAAAGACTAGGGGTGCCTCTCAACATACCTCCTCCATCCCTGCTGAGGCCCTGCTGAGGCCCTGCTGAAAAAAATAGCAAGAAACAAGCTTAGGCTGGTAGCTGGTTTTAGCTGGTCTTTGCTGGTTTTCTTCCAGCTATTGCTGGCCTTTGTTGGTGTAGCTGGTTAGGCCACCAGCTAGACAAGCTGGCGTGACCATCTGAGGAAGCTGGTTGTGCTGGTGTGACCAGCCTGTCGTGTGGGATACAGCTGGTTTAAGATGGTCATGCTGGTGACCAGCCTGTCAAGCTTGACAAAGATGGTCAAGCTGGTTTTCTAGAATGACCAACATAAGCTGGCATGGCCAGTAAAAACCAGCAATGTAGACCAGCAACACCAACTAAAATGACCAGCTTGAGGTGGTACGACAATCAAAACCAGCTGAATTACCATCATAAGCTGGGTAAACCAGCTGAAGGTGTGTTTTCACGAGAGTTTTGCTGGTCTTGCTGGTTAACCATCATAGGGTGGTCAAATAAGCTGGTTAACAAGCTGGTCAACCAGCAAACCACCTTTAGCTGGTCAGGCTGTTTTTTTCAGCAGGGGGTATTTGGGATTGGGACAGCACTTCACAAGATCACATGTACCTTGGCGATGTTTACTAACAAAGACGTTGCTAAGATTTGCACCATGCATGTGTGTGTCGTGCTGTTGTTTCCTTTGTCATTTCCGGATTTTCCTATGATCTCCGCGGTAAACGTCACAACACTTTGAACTGTGGGTAATTCCCTTAGGTTAAGTCTGCACCGATTCAGACTCACGGAAAGGGCTCGGTAAGTGTTTACTCAAACCCTCACGCCCGTTGTAATTCGACATTGGGACAGCCCTAAGCACTTACAAATTTCGCGAGAATGCGCACCAAAGTCTGTGAGCGTGAGTCCGGACATTGGGATTGGGCCCATGACTCTCCTGGCCTCATGCAAACACTCAGGCTGAGGGCACAGTTCTAGCGATAGCACTCGTAGGTGCAGTGTTATCTCCTCCTAAGTACACTGATCAGGGACATCAAGATATGAGACTAAACTATATGACCCCATTCTCTGAGGAAGCTCCTCAGAAAAAAAACAAATACAAAACTCGGTCATTTTAACTGCAATAAAACAGTGCAGTGACAGTGAGATTAATAGACTAGCACCACATCTTTTCTTCGTAACATAGCAATCTATTTCAATTTCCGTTGCCACCAGTTTATGGAGTGAGAGTCACCGCATTTAACATCCCGGACACTGGACACACAGCGGTGCCGGGCTGTGTCCGAGGGCTCCAACAGACCACATAAAGCCTGCGGCTAGCACCTGTGCCTGCAGTATCAGCTGCAGTTTATGGGACCGGAGACGACAAACAGGCGGCCAGGACACCACAGAGCAAGTCCACAGATAAAGGTCAGAGATAGATGAGGGGGATAAAGAGGGCGATAGAGACAGAGAGGGGGACAGAGAGAGAGGGGGACAGAGAGAGGGAGAGAAGACGGGGGGGGGGGGGGGGCCACCGACCGGGAGGGAGAAGGAGGGAGAGAGAAAAAAGAAAAGGGGCAGGGAGGTGTACATTGTACCAACACACGGTCTGAAGTGGCAGCAGGCACACTTATCAACGTAGTAAGTGTTCAAAAGCAACTGAAGAGCGCTGAACTAGTCCTTGCGCCCTTGATCGTTACATAACCCAAGGCTGTAGCATCTAGACCGCGATGCTTGGTGTTTGTATACATCACATCAGCAGTAATCAAGTAAATGTTTGGGTTTGCGCAGCTGAACTGCAAGCAGTTGTTTGAAGTGTTTGTGCATTTTTTTCTAGGACAACATGACCATATCTCAAGTGGAACGAGATTAGAACTAGTGTGTAGGGTCATAAACGTGAGAGCAAGAACGCCTGTGTGTGTGTGTGTGTGTGTGTGTGTTATCTAGGTCTAGTATGCAGGAAGGGAGGAGGAGAAGCAGTTCACAGGCAGTCATAACAGAGGCGTTATCCACACGCATGCATCTGTGTGTGTGTGTGTGTGTGTGTGTGTGTGTGTGTGTGTGTGTGTGTGTGTGTGTCCACTCACTTGTCTAAACACCTCGCCTTGAGAGACAGCGCATGAAACCCTTCGGTCTCACCCGGAGACACATGCTACAGGGGAGCCACGCGGCACCCTGCTGTCTTTACTACTGAACCACAACCACACAACTCCACAACACAGACAAAGAAAAGCAGAAGACTGTCAAAAGAATATGTGCGCAAAAGCGTCGAGTAGATCCATTCTCTAGGCCTAAATATAAAAAAAATATAAATATAAAAAAATATACCGCAAATACGCCTAGTGCACCAGTGACATAAATGATAATGATTTTAAGAAAACAAACATAAAAATTACATTCAATCAAACAATAAACGTCAGCTTAGTTCCAAAACTCGACTAGTTCCAAAACACGCCTGAGCTTTTGCTTGGTCTGTTGTTTTGTCTGAGTTGAGATACGAGTGTGAGCCCTTTGACATCCCTGACTGCTGCTGCTGTTATGCCTTGTGACTGATAGTCTGCTTCCTATTTGTGACACGTCGGGACATCATACGGCGGCTCTGTAAAAAGCCGAGCAGTTTTGATGTCTCTATAAAGACAGGTGGTGCACACTGCACACCGCGACTCTGACTTGTCTGGACTGCTGCTGCTGTCCGACTTTCATCTTTTTGCTTTTGTTCTTGGGCTCAGGCTCCAGGAAGGGCCCTGGCCACAGACACGTCGGGGATCCTGATTGGGGCTGACTTACAAACAACACCTGAACTCCAGCACCAAAGGAATGAAAAAAGGCAGGTCTGGAGAGGGCAGCTTTCATTCCAACTCTTTCTTTTTTGTCTAAGATCCCGCTCATCTGTAACCAACTACACTGACAGGGTTCCAATGGAGGTGCCCCACTGAGGACCATGTCGTCTGATAGACGACGCAAAAGTGAAGCTGCACATATTAAATGGACTACTGGTGCCTTTTGTTACGAAATGCAACACTAGCTTGCTCGTCGTCCTACAGCAAATCTAGATTGTGTTTTACCAAACGCTACATGTGTGGTGGGAAATGGCTGTAGACTGGAGCTGAGGAGAGTGCACTACTGGAGCTGAGGAGAGTGCACTGGTGTGTTCACAAAGGCTGTACGGCGCCCATCTCACCTGGCCAGCAGGGTGACGGCTCCTGCCACCACGGGCGACGCCACGCTGGTGCCCGAGAGCGAGCGGCAGCCCTCCTTCATGCCAGAGCCGCGCACCCCAGAGCCGTAGGTCACGATGTCGGGCTTCACCCGGCCGTACCCGCCTGGCAGCTCCTGGAGAAATGGAGAGAGAGCAAACGGAGGAGAGGGAAATATGAGAAGGCGTGAGGTAGAGACGGAGGTGACAAAAGACACAACAGAGAAAGTGCAGATAACACAGAAAGGTCTGGCGCTTATCTCGAATGCATCATGCTGGTCTGACAAAGAGAGAGAGAGACAGAGAACGAGAAAAAAGAACTGCCCTTTCTGGGACAAAAAAAAAAAAGACTCTTGATGTACGAGATAAAGATCCAGGGCTGATCGGAGGATTCGCTATGTGTGTGTGTGTGTGTGTGGAAAAGGGCAGGAAGACAATAACCCAAATACTTCAGAGCGAAGCAATTCACAGCAGGAGATTGAGAGATAAGATGTCTGTTGGTTTTAGTAGGTCACATCACAGGGATTACCTGCCCAAACAGGAGCTCGTCTGTCAGGTGGGACACGGGAGAGGGGTGGGCGGTGGTGGTGGGGGGAGTACAAGAAGGGGGGAAAAAAAAAGGATGTGTTGCTATGGCACCAGCTGCAGACTCACCCAGGTGGTCATTCCGCGGGATGAGAATCTGGCGACGTTATCTTCGAAGTCAATCCCCCCAACGCCAATCACATCCATCTGATCAGCCGGGTTGTTCAAAGTCCTAGAGAATCACACGCACAACACACACAGACACAATCACAACATTGCAATTTCCACAAATGTACTGCAAAATTCTGAGGACTGCAGTACTGAGCAGACATCCAGAATGGTCATCCTCTTCCTGGACTCACCCGTACAGGGGCCCATCATTTCCGATAGCGGAGACCATGATCACTCTGTTGGCAGTCAGCTCCCAAACCTGTCACAAGCACAAATGCATTGATCGCCACTGTTCACAATTGCAATACCAATATGTGCACTGCATTTAACTATGCTTTGACACTGAGGGGAAACCTTGTGATGTAATGTCACCTTATCTACAAAAGGATGGTCCATGAAGTCTGGACCGCCGATGCTGAGGTTCAGGACATCGATCTTCTTGAGGATGGCGTAGTTGAAGGCATCCAGAAACCAGGAGGTGTATGACACCTACACACATGAGGGGGGGGGGGCACTTAAGCATCTGGCACAGAACACATTCCTCAACGCCATCATTGGCTTGTGTAAATGTTGTATGTTGTATGTGAACGTTCCAGGACAAAGTTGCCTCTACTATATGGTCAGTAGAAGTGGCTTACCATGTAAAACAAAGGGCTCATGGTATTTGAGTCAGTAGCTTCATAAATTCACTGTGGGTAAGCTGAAGTGGAGGTGCCCATACCTGATTGTTGGTGAAGACTCTGAATATGTGCAGCTCAGAGTCGGGGGCGAAGCCCTGGCATTCCCTCATGCTGGCGATGACTCCTGCCACAAAGGTGCCATGGCCCAGCCCTGTGGACAGAGGAGAGGGGTTGGCACTCTGCTGATGCCAACTAACGTCGCATTTCACCCATTTACCAGTTGTGGCATAACACTCTTAACTTAATATCTAAGTCTGAAAACAAATTGGACATTATCTTTAGGGGGAAACTGTTTTTTTTATCTTAACACTTTCCGCTTCCTATGTATGCTATGCTCTGTACAGATCTCCTACAGTTCGTGGACTTTCTGGTGTGCAATTGAAACATAGCTTTGTTGTCCATGCCTCCTGTGAGGTTCAGTAGTTTTAAACAATATTTTTGGCACACTAGTTTTTTGACAGCACATACATTGAAAGAAGAATAAGAGGTTTAAAGGCCATAAAAGGCATAAAGCCATTACTCCTGACAGCCAAGCACAGCTAATCAGACTCAAACATCAATCCATCAAGTATCTACGACGGTCACTGACAGTTCAAAGTCAGAGGTCTCACCATCATCCAGTGTCTTTTCATTGGTCCAGTTGGTTCTCTCCTTGACATTCTTAAAGTGTGGATGCTTCTCACTAAGCCCAGTGTCAAACACGGCCACCTTCACCCCCGAGCCTGACAATAAAAAACAGAGGTCAGCACTCCACAGCCATACCGATGTACACCTGCTATCAGCCCTCTATACAGTACAGTCCAGCAGTCTATACAGCAGAGATGAGACTCCTGGAACTTGAGGCCATGATGCACTAGTCTACTTTACAAATGTGTTACATATCGACAAACTATGTCGAGACATGCTCACTGTCTCACACCCCAAACACTCAGGACACACTTTAGTCTGCAAGACTCAACATCAAACTTTTCTTCTCTGTCTTTCACGGTCACATGCACATTCACATTCAAACACTGTGACGGCTTCGCTGATGCATATGCGTCCACAAACACACACACACACACACTCAGGCGCACACCCACACACGCACACACAAACACACTATCAGACAAACAGGCACACACAAGCACACACACACACACACACAAGCGCACACACACACACACACACTCCGACACTCACCAGTGTGTCCCATCTGCCAGAGCACGTCTGCCTGCAGGATCTGGGCGACGTGTCGGGGGATGGCGCGCAGCAGGCGTCGGCTGGAGTGGCGTCCGGTGGCGTGCCAGAAGCCCGAGCCCAGCGAGAGGCTGGTGCGCCGCAGCGGCCGAGACGACTGCCACGACTGCCACTTCTGCGTCCAGCGCGTGTCGTTGCACGAGCTCCCAGAGTCCCCCGCAGCTACGCCACAGAAAAGAGGAGGGAAATGAAAGGAACGCATTAGACAAGAGGATTTCAGCCAGCGGTCGGTCAAGACATTGCTGAGGATCCCTGACCATGACCTGACCATGCGTTGGTAATATGGTTTCAATGTGGTGGCCATCACTGTTTTGTATTGAGTGGGGGTCGTCAGGTTGCTCTCTTAGTCAGAATGGAAGTCCCTGGGTGCCTCTCATCATGCCTCCTCGATCCTCGATGCTCGATCCTCGATGGGCGTTCCCACTGATCAATAACTAACACTGGATAGACTATCCCATTGTTTTCCCCCCATCATTCTTTATGTAGATCAGTGAGGATCGAGGCATCGAGGAGCGAGGGAGGACGTATAAACGCTGCATGGAATGCACCCCCTGAGTTACAATCTGTTTAAAAAACCTCCACTAGAGGGGATGGGGATACATTCAGCAAGGAGCATTCAGTTCAAGACGCTTGAGAGAAGAGAGAAATACCCTGTAGAATCAGAAATGAACAGCAAATGTATTCAAATATGTATGTTCATCAACTGCCCCATTTAAAAAAATTGAAAACAAATAAATAAAAAAAACAAGTGTGCTCAGCCTCCTGTCCAACTAGCATTAGTCCCTGTTCAGTTATGTCCCTATGACGAAATCCTTATGACGTAAGACAGCACACAGACAGGTTTTAAAGGCCAGTTCTGTCACAAGAGAGGCCCATGATGCTACAGGCATCAACAACGAAGGGCAGTTTATACATTTTACTTTTTGTCCATTCACTCCCCTGTCCGTTTGCACTCCAACTTCACTGCAGTCTTTTCATCAATCCGCGAATAAAGGGCATCCTCACAACAGTTAGACAATGATGGACACAGACTTTGAATAGGCTACTCATCTGATTTCTCTGTCTCACTTGTCAGACAGCAGGGCAAGCCGAGACAAGCTGCCATATCTCTGTCTACTTCCCCAACACCCTCTCAGCGCATTCCCTGCAGTTGCAGTGGAAGTCCTTCAACCACAACTCAAGTGATTTACAACCATTTAGATAATCAGACTGCTGATTTGGGACAGGAGGGAACAAGAACTCATTTCTGTTAGCATAGAGTCTTCGATCATTCAAATTACCAAGGTAACTTCTTCTGCAGTGCACCACAACTAGCTGTTTTAGAACTAAACTTACAATACATCATTGCAACACACTTGTAATATCGTTGCAACACACTTGACACACTTAATCAGACACGTACCTAGAGTACCCGTGCTTAACTTGAACAGAATGATACTCTTGCACCCACAGAATGAGTCTGCAGTGAACGCGAGTCTGTCCAATGTCAACTCACACGGACTCATTCAGGGCACGCGTCGGCATTAGAGATGCGGTTGCTTGGTAACAGGCTCACTCAACACAGCAACAGAGGAGCGGTACACGTATACTATTGAACTAATCAGCCCTAAGGCCATGGGTGGGGTGGGGGTTAGATTAAAGCGCACTCCAATCATCCCCCCTTCAGCTTCCAAACATTCAAGAGCCTACTCCTAATCCTGTTTAGACAACAATTAGGCTTGGCACTAGATGACCTACCAGCCTTTCACCGACACCCTAGGAGAGGAGTACTTATGTCGAAAACTGACCTCCACCAGAACACAGAAATGTTTAACTGTGCCCAACTCCGCTCGGTCATGAAAAACTTTGGAAGGAGTTGGAGAGAGGAGAAGACTGAAAGGGCCAGACCGCAGGAGAGGAAGGGTTTGGGGTGGGAGAGGTGAGGAGAGGAGAGGGTGATGCTGCTGGCACAGAAGCAGTCGGAAGCGGTGGGTGTTCAGATCTGTGGAGGGGATGTTCCAAACAAACAGAGAGCGGAAGTGGTTGGTGCCTGGGTTCTGCTGGGATGGGCCACTACTACTGTGTATGTATTCCTGAAGTGATGGTGGAAGGGCATGCTGAATATATTTTGAGAGGTCTTTGAAATGAGAGATAATGAGTGTGAGTTCCTGTGAGAGTGTGTGTGAGTGTGTGAGTGTAGTACTGTGTATGTGTGTCGAGAGGGTGGAGTGGGGTTGGGCAGGGTATACTATACACAGCACTCTTTCACCCCCCACAATCCCACAATCCCTTGGGACTCATTTCCTCCTCTCCATCAGCTCTAAACTCAAACAGTTCTTTGTGCCCCCCCCTCCCCCTCCCCACAACTCCTTGTCACACTGATCATGGCAAGGCACCACACAGTCAGAATAACTATTCTTACTGTGACTGACAGAAATTTGATATCTGACATCTGGACATTCTATCAAACAAATGCATTCAAACCAGCATCCTCACAACGAAAACAGCCAGCGGCCCCTAAAAAACACTAGTGGATATAGTAGTGAAAACGTAGCCTTTTTGGAGACCAGGGGGGGCATGAGTGTGCAGGGCAAAAGATGGGCACGGAGGGCGACTGCAAGACAGCCTTCTACTCACCGTCCACCATCTTAAGGGTGCGGAAGACCTTGCGCTGGGGCGTGACGCGCTTGACGTACGGGTGGTCCTGCAGCGAGAGGAGGCTGCTCCGCGCCGCCTGCCGGATCTGCACCACCTCGAAGTCGCTGGGGTAGTCGCTGGCCGGGTTCTCGCGCCGCACGATGCGCCAGTCGCCCGCCTCCGAGTTCCGCAGCGCACTGCTGATGAAGTGACTGCGGGCCTTGGCCGAGAAGTAGCCGTTGAACGCCACAATGTACTCTGGAGGTGCAAGAGAGGGGGAGAGAGAGAGACAGAGGCAGAGGTGAAGAAAATGTAACAGAGAGGCACAAACAGACGAGAAGGATGGGAGATTTACTTAACACACTAACTAATCTCATTCACGGCAACACTACTTGGTCCCTGATGTTGACGTCAACAGTTCCTGTATAATCAATTTTGATATCAAAGAACCAATTGACTCACAACGTACAGCTACTGCAGAAACAGCCACTTGATAATCAAAACAGTTATTTGATAACGTCTGAGCAAGGTACACTGCCGAGCCTCGAGGGGCCCCGACAGCCTTTATCAGCCAGGGTCCACATGGATATCAGGCTCTGCGCCAGTCGCCACACAAGAGAGGACATTGCTTAGCACTGACTTTACAAGCAGCTTAGAAGTGTCCGAGGCGCAACAGAACACGAGGAGATGCGGCGGGCCAATCAGATAGGCCTCGTTCCTGGATTCAGCGCAGTTGTAGCAGCAGGTCTCCCGACTTGGGAGCTTTCTTGGCGGGGGGTGGAGACGGCGAGGAGTGGGGTGTGCCTGGGAAACGCCCCTATTATTTCCCTGGCAGAGTTTGAGCATGTCATTATGCAACGCTTCCCCCTGTGAACAGCACCATTGTTTAAAGAAAAGCCCTTTTTCCAGGGAGAAGGGAGCCAATGAGGCTGGATCCGGAAAGTGCACAGCGCTGCCCAAGAAACTCCGGGCCAACAAAATCGGATCATGCCGGCTGTGAACAACTCCACCGTGCTGATCAATGTCACTCACACAGCATGGCCCTTGGTGCCACTATCCCTCTGAGTAACAAGCTTACTGCACAGAGAAAGAGAGAGAGGTTTGCCATTGTGACGGTATCTAAATATTAGGACAGGCAAATGGCAAAAGGCAAATATTTGCCAGTAGTCCAGTCGAATCACCTAACCGAGTTGTAACTGTAGCTCGACTTAACTGACTGGCTCATACTTATGGAATCAGAGATCGGTGGCATTACTACACAACATCAACAGTGAGTGTGCAGCCCACAGGCCTCCAACGGGCCATTCTTTGTTCAAGCACCAAACACTTCAACCCACAAGCATTTCCAAAATAACGCTACACCCAAATAACCCTACTCGGGTCCCGACCCCTTCCGACTCTGAAATGACCTCCACCACAATGGAGAGCAGTGACCAGGAAGGTGGGAATAGGGCGAGTAGGAGGGGGGGGGGGGGTGAATAAAACACTGCATATTGGCTGAAAGACTTCATTCATGGGCCAAAAACCAGGCTGGGCTATAAATACCGTGATCCAGACGCTATACTGCCGCCACCATAAACACACGAGTCTTACTTATGTGACTGTGTGTGCGTGTGTTTGTGTGTTGCCTTGGATGGCAGCCAACAGAGTACCAGGACATGAAGGTAGAAGCATGGCAATGCGAGCGCTGTTCAGGGTGATGTCTTCCTCATGCAGTACAGTAAAAAGTGTTCTCCAAGCAAGTGTTGTGTGTGACTACTGTTTGCTTCATGAGTATTTCAGTGAGTAGGTGCTGATCATGTGTGAATTAACACTGTTCATTAAAGTACATTCCTGTGTGTGTGTGTGTGTGTGTGTGTGTGTACGCAAAAATGCATCTGCAAGTGACTGCTTGTGGGAAACCAACAGAATGCACTCAGCCCCTTAGGCCAGCTCTCTTGTGTTGTACCTCAGCCAGCGTCCGCCAGGTAACACCTCACCTGTGCACCTGCACTTGCACCCTCCATCTATTGTTCTGCTGTCCTTCAATAGCTCAACCCAAAGCAGTCCTTCAGTGTCTAAACATGCCGCCGTTTGGAAGATGGAGCTTGGCAATCCTCTGTTCACTCCACCTGCACAATGCCTCCTCTGTGGTGAACAACTCCTCTTCAGTCATCTTCTGACAGTTGATGGCAATGAACTCAAGGCCCAACAAAACCAATGACTGGGATCACCTGCTATTCAACTGAACCCTCAACCTGAACTAAAGCTTTAGTAAGAAATATAGGCAAGGCATGTTGTGCTCTTTTCGAACTAATTTGATCAACATACCGTAATGTGCCACTTATTAACCAAGGATTAAATGCATTAAATTTGCATAATTTCCTCAGCTATGAGGTTAATGCACAGGGCCAGGTTATGCGTGAGAATGCATTTATTTTCTTAAAGGGAAACTATGCAGTGCAGTGAGTATTGAGTGAAACAAAAAAGCAGAACAAAATCTAACGGAAATCTCATTTGCTATATGCTAACACTAACCACGCCAGACAAGCAGAGTGAGCACAGATCCTTGATCATGATCACATCAAAAACGGCACAGAGTTGAACGGAAGTCAGAACCACGCTGAGTGAGTCAACTTACAGTAATTTCCCGCATATAAGCCGCATTGTGTATAAGCCGCAGTGCTTTATGCAAGTTAAAAGAAACAAAACCATATTAACACCATATTAACTGCCCCCCTGTATTAACCTCATAGCTGAAGAAATTTAGCAAAATCAATGCATAAGCCGCGGCTAATAGTCAGGAAATTACGGTAGCTTACCATGTTCCACCACTTTGGTGGAGAACTCCATTTTGAGGGTGAGCTGAGAGCAGTTGGAACTCTGAGGCCCATCCGTGAAGCCTGCGGACGAGGGGCCGCCTTCCTTCTCCGTCCCCACCAATGGCAGCCTGCCAAACAGCAGGGTGGCCATCATCGAGAGCCACAGGATGCCCGGGCTGACCGTCTCCATGGTACGTCCAAGTTTAAACCCCATCTAGAGGGCTTTGTTGTCTCTCCCACTTGGCTGGACGTGAGGCAGGTCAGAGGGGTGGCCTCCTAACAGTCCTGCAAAGCTCGGGGCATTAATGTGGCAAGCAAAGCGAACAAAAAGCACAACTGCCAGGTGTTGAGAGTCCAAACAGGGGCAGAATTCAGGTCCAGAAGTCAGAGTCACACATGGTTCATATTACTCTTCCTATCGAGTTCATTTCTTTCGGCGTTTCCTCTCCATCCTGGCGGCCAGGGAGTCGATTAGTCCTGCTGCCAACCAGGGATCACAGACTCCATCTTGACTAGCAGGTGAAATGTATATGGCGAGCCTCAGTGCAGGAGGAGCATTTCCCACAACTCGCTGGTCATCCGACGCCTGTGGAGTCAACAGAGGCAGACATTGGCTGTTAGTGAACTCGTCATTCAAATAACACTCGTTTCCATATTCAACAGCAGTGGCCATCAACATCAACATCATCCTGTTGGTTTTGGTAATAATAAACGTTCAATGTAAGCCAACTGGATTTAAGCAAAACATTATAATTCTGTGTTTTAAGTGTAGCTGCTGTCTATTGTTAGTGTGAATGTGTGTAGGAGGGGGTGTGTCTCTCTCATCAAAGAAAATAATGATTTCCAAAAGACCTATGCATGATCTCCTACAAGACACCTGTACTGATTTATAGTTATAGATAAACACTGCAGTCTCTGAAACAAGAAAGCCTGTGGATGACAACGAACCCCCTGATGGCACCTCTCCCTTAGCTGTCTCTGTTTTGACATGTTATGTGGGCTGACAGGATAGACGCGCTGCATAATGCAGAGAACAGGCATGGAAAATGGGAAAGGTGAGACTTCAGATAACATCTGCTCCCTTCTTACCACACAGTAGCACTTGTGTGGTAGAAAATCCTTTCAACATCAGAGAAACACAATATTTAAGCTTGCTTGGATGGCCTAAAGACATACAACACAATGAAACAGTGACATAGCTTAAATGCTGAAAGTTCAAGCAAAATTGTTTTGCATTTTTCTTCAGAAACTCCTATGTGTGTAATCATTATTACTACTCTCCCATCTTCAAATTGTACAAAACAACAATGCCCCAACATTTGAAGCGAGGGCGTATATGTTATTGTGTTTTCTCCACCACCCGGACTGGTTGAGGTAGTTCACCATAAAGGCTAACCACCTACAGGCCTTAGGGTATGAACATTTGAGAGCACATTCTCTCACAAACAGAGAGAAAGAGAGATTCCTATTATACAACTGGTCTCGGACTGTCTTCCTTCCGCCACTTAAGGGGGCATTTTAGGCATAGCAACTGACTTGGGGACAGGTCTGACTTTGCCACTGGGGGGTTGGGGGGTTGGGTAACTACAGCTCCCAATGTGCGGACCAGATGAATCTTGGCCAGGGGCTTTCACTACCACTCCCAGGTGGATGTGAAGCACATTGCAATAAAAGCCAGGCCATAAAGACCTGGGAGGGCTACTTGTGACAACATGATGCAGACATGCAAAAGCATCACCAAACATCCAAGTCAGCAATCTCATTTGCAATTGCATGTAGTCACTATCGTATTTGAGGGTGGGGGTGGAGTTACTCTGGCAATAACATATCAATATTCCATAAACATTTTGAAGACCTATGTATACCCGTGGTACAACCACTTTAGTCTTCACAAATGAATGGCTGCCATGAATATTTAAATGTGCTCAAACGCTTCAATTACAACCTCTGCATTCTAGGATTACAACAATCTCAGTATTCTAAGTATTTTAAAAGGGGAGCAGATTACAAGGAGTATGCAACGGGGTGGGCATGGAGGCATTGTAATAAGTGGCATACAAACTTAACTCTTAAGTGAAACAGACTCAACACGGGTAAACAAATAATACAACTTGGTCAGAACAATGGACACACGACAAACAGTGGGAAACATACTTTATCTTTCCATGCAAAAACGAATGGTGAAATTCCAGTTCAGGTAAACTCAACAACACAAAGAGAGTTCTGACGTCCAGAGTAATAAAGTTAAATTGACCATGAACAGCTAACTAAACTGATGTTAGATGTCGGATCTATGAATTAACGTCTGACATTATGTTATTCACCATTATCGCAACGTTAGACATCAGTTACTACATATAACTTACCTTGATGGCTGTTTGCTATGTTACGTAAAAAGGCTAGGGGCATAGAAGATTATCCCACATGGATGCAATAGTTACATTTAATACTTAACGAAGGCTAACGTTACACTGCATTCAGAATGGACGACCGAATCAATACACCCAACAGTTAAAATAAAGCATCAGTGTGAACGCCATGTTGTACGACTTTAGGTCCCAGCTAAAATGGTAAACAAATACCTCACTTAGCCTTCCCAGCAAATGCTTAAGACTGCTAGCAGTAGGACAGCCATCACAGCTGCTAGCTTTCTAGAGCTAACGTTTTTCACCATCAGCAACTGATAGCAAGGCAGCTAGTGTATCACATGTGCTATCAATTCAGATGGACCACGATGTCTGAAATTGTACTGCCAATGCATCTCCCGGTCCAAACACATTAGCAGCTACCGGTAAAACTTACAATGAACGGTCAACCACAATGAAAACCCTAATATCAGTCAGGTCCAAGGGAGCCACAACATATGATTAGCTAGCTGGCTACAAGCTAAAGTTAGCACCATACGTTAACATTACTCTCATACTCACTTGTCTAGTCAAATGGTCCAGCAGCAATGGTGAACTGACATCAAAGAAGACTCAATGAAATTGCTAGGACTTTATCAAGTTCTTAAACACGTGAAATAGTTTTACACCGCACGGAAATAACTGCAGTCTACGCATCTGGATACTAATGTTTTGTTTGGTAGGTAGTCATTCCTTCTCTGATTCCTTCCCCCTGCTAGTTGAACTGTAACTTGAGAATTTCAATGCGCCCGCCTATGTTCTTCAAGTGACACTGGTAGAAGCCAATCAAGCACAGGTACTCACCGGCGTTCTGAGAATTATACTGTATTGACATAAACTCGACCAAATAGGACGTCTAGAAATGGTAAAGCAACATTAATATTGGCTACATGTGCCAGCCTTGCAACTGAAATTCGATTCCTTGAATCAAAATAAATAAAAACATGAGAAAACTGGGGGGAAAAAACGAAATGAAATGTGAAGGATTGCTTATGTCTAGGCCTAGTTCATATTCCATCAAGACAGCGTAGCTTGCACTGGGTGTTAAAATGAAGCGGGGGAAAAAATCAGAAAATACCCGAGTTAGGTAGGCCTGGGTAGGCTATAGCCTGTCATGCAGAATTGTCTTGCATTAGAATTTCCCTAAATTATATAGTAGCCTATCAAGGGTTTTAACCAAGGGGAGAGACTCAGAGCTCTTTCTTTGAGAATTAGCTTTCTTTTGGCTCAATGGTCTCACCTATTGGCGAGAATGAGTTAGTACATCAGATCCCATTGTGTTGGTCCTGTAGTAGCCTACTTCCATACCATCAAGAGACAATAGTTCACCGCTTGATTTTTTTTATTATTATAAAAACATAGCCTAGTTGTGGTTATTTGGATGACATATTGAAATACCTTATGTAATAGGCTACATTAGGCCTAATGGCTATTTTTAAGGATTCTATAATATAGCCAAGATCTCTGATGATCCTTACTGACATAGCCATTCTATCTAGTTCCTTGCAGTAGGCTACAACTATACCTTTCCTTTGGTAGTCATTGATACTTCCATGAAGCTAATGGTGATCAGAAACTGGGAAAAGGTGATACTTTGAAGTAGACTTCTGAATGCATTTACACTGTTGAAACTGGGCTTGAGGTTATTTTCACATTTTTCAATTCAGTACATTTTAAAAAATATTTATCCCCAAGGGGCAATATCTTCATGCAGGCATAGTGACATAAGACTTAACATAAGTAATTGATATGTATAATTCCACTTAATTTAAAGTTCACATTGTTTCCTTGATTTTTTTTTCTTCTCTTGGTTACCTTTAGTTTTTGTACTTCCTTGGTGTCTATGGGTGCCGGGAGCTCTTCATTTCTAGGGCCACAGGGCAATAGGCTACCCTATCCACTTTATACTCTCAGGAGAAAACAATAGACAACTCCAGACCCTTGCCCTGTGACACAAGTCTAGCGAAAGTAAACCAGATTTCAGCGTCTGCATTCTGGATCAGGTCTGAATGATCATGTGGAGAACTCAAATAAAGTGGCCCTCTATGGGGCTTTATTAAAAAAAAGTCCAGAAGAGTACTTTGTAAGTTGTCTTAGCAGACAAACAGACAGGCAGGCAGACCGACTCTTAAGGCTCTTCTCAACATCTCTCCTCGGTCCTCCGGCTCGTTCCCACTGATCTATAAAGAATGATGGGGCGGCAACAGTGTTCTTTATACATCAGTGGGAACGAGCCAGAGGACCGAGGACAGAGGAGACGTTGAGAAGAGCATTCTGTCTCCATCCACCAGGATGCTGTGGTTAAAAAAAAGGTGGTCACATGAATCATTATTTTGTTTCAGGCCCTTTAATTGCAACATCTTAGACAAAGAAACTGTACAAATTCACTGTTTTTAGAACAAAAAAAATCATTAAGTGAACAGAACATTATTATGCAAACATATGCATATCCTTCATTTCAGACAAACACACAAACAAAGCATGGACAAACACATAAACAAACACACAGAAATACATTTCCATTAAGGAGACAGTGTTGAATTGACTTCATCAGATGTACTTCTGTTTCCCTCATGCAAAATTGTGCAGAGATGGCAATGCGATAGAAACAAGGTAAAAACAACTGAGGGTGTAGAAGCAGTACCAGGGCATGGGTTTGTTCATTTTCCCTTTTTGGTAACACATCAAGCATTAGTGTACTGCTCTTCTATTAAAGCAAAAAAAAAAATGGCCTCAAAAAATTTCACTGAATTACAAATGATACTCTTTGTCCATCCCGAAATCAAATGACTCTCAATCTTCTACTGATTTCTGTAATCATACATTTGGTAGAGTAAGAAAAACAAATACATAGAAAAAGTTAAAAGACAGTGGTGTCCCCAAAACATACAAAAAGGATTACTGTAGTCCACAAAGTGAAAATACAAAACAATTGGGCACTTTTAAGTTGTTTCATAAAAATAAAAAATAAAAAACTGGGCAGTTGTACAAGGCTCCAGGCAGGGCATTAGAGGGATTTTGAATTGAGCTGAAGTGATGCTTATAAGGTGCACAGAGGCAAATCATAGATCGTAATTTTCAAATGAGCACTATGCAGTGCAAGAAGTAACTAATGAGAATGGGTATTTCCACCAAATAAAACACATGTTTGTGATTCAATTTCCCAGATGGTGATTTCTTTCTGATCTGTATCCGTCAGGGCTCTCATGTTTAAAAACCTCTAAACTCTAAAGTAAACCTGCTGAATGAAAATCAAAACATCAGAACTTCACCCTAACAAAATCTCAGTGGAATTTCTAAAATAATTGTGGGGTAAATGTTGTAAGAAATGTCTCACTGAATAAAAAATAACGTTTTTGACCTGTCTCACCTTGGAATGACTAAAGCGCAGAAAACAAACGTATTTTGGAAACTATTCTAGGGCATTTTTCATGTAAATTGTATTCAACAAGATCGTTGCCCTCAACACGAACCACATTCCATGAGATAATAATACCACCCAGCATATCTTGAGCACTCGTATCAAAGGCAGACTAGGACATGTTGTGTGGTCTTCATTACTCAGTCATTTACCAACATATCTCAGAACAGCATATAAATTACAAAATGAGACACATGAATTTGTTTGGCAACAATAAGAGCACTTTTAGTTTCTGGATAATTTCAAGAGATTTTAACCACAATTTCTTCAACTTTATCATTTGTTTTAGGGCAGTTTAACCCCTGAATCACAAATGTCTGTTGGTGACTTTCCCAACATCCAATATCAGTGACCCAGAATATTCCAAGGCTGCATTTGACATATTTCACAACAGCCACCGATGTATAATACTTGAATAGCTTCATAAAAGTGGTTTCATGAACGTTTTCTTTCCATCACCAATGTATTCTTACCTTTTTCTGACTGAAATAAAAGAGAAAATACAAAACAACATTTTAATTTGGCCTACATAATCAATGCGATGAATCAACACCATGCATTGGCGAATTAATGAAATTAAAGATATATAAGATAGGGTACAGTATACTTCTTCCATTGCATGGAATGCGCTATTCCGACGCCCTAAGAACAATTCACAGCAAAAAATTAGGAAGGAACAAAACAAAGAGACAGCTGACTTTATTTTTGTACTAACCCTTCCTAAACAAAAGACGTCATTAACTAGAACTCTGTTCAACAGATACAATCGGAATAAAGGCATTAATGTGACCATGACGATGATAATGACATAAAACGACAATAAATAAATAAGAAAAAACAAACATAGGAGGAAATGACAGACCATGTAGGGGGACAACTGAACAAACATGAACAGAGCAGAGTCAATGTCTTGTCATTTCTCTTTTTTTTTCTTTCTTTCCTTTTCGTTTGGCTCTGGGTTCCAGGAAGTACAATGAAGGGAGATGGAGAGAGACTGCTCTGATCCACCCCCAGAGAAACATAAGGGTGCACACACCAAGGACCCACCGTGCCCAACCCCTCTGTCTTCTTCCTGGGCCCTTTAAACCCACCACGGCCAACTCCAGCACCACTGCCCCTTGAGGGCTCTGTCCCCGGCCTTGCCCAAAGTGGATCCGTGGGTTCAGCCGTTGTACTGCTGCTGGTAGCGGCGGTTGAGCTCGCGGAGCTCCTTCTCCCGGGCCCGGCGCGCCTTGCTGGACTTGGTGGAGCGGCTGGAGCGCGTGGACTGGGCCGACTTGGTGCTGTGGCAGCGCGACGACGCCCTCTTCAGGAGATTCTGGGAGATGGAGCGCTGCAGGTTCTTCATGGAAGACGAGGCAGCCATGCTGACGACCCACGGGTGCTTCAGGGCCTGTCCGGCGGTCAGCCTCTCGTTCGAGTCCACAGTCAGCACACGGTCGATGAAGTCCTTTGCCAGGTTGGACACACTTGGCCAGGGCTGGAGTTGGAATAGCAAAATTAGTCATGCCATTCAAATTCAAATTCAATAGACACATTTGTTTTATAACACACTTTGAACTACTCACAGCACAGACATACAATGAAATATATCTCTATCAAGTAAGTATATCTAAAAAGTATGCACAAACATAAAGCTAAAACATATATATGAAACATAACGCTGAAATGGAGGGACATTAAGACCAGATGAGTCAAGAAAAATAGACCGTGTTGAGATATTGGTCAAAAGCTACGGGGAAAACAAATGGCTCTACTGCGTCACCACACAGAGGCTATACAGAATGCCGTGTGGGTGTTCTGGAATGGTTTCAATACGCTTCTGTCTGGTTACAGGACACAACAAAAGACATGATCCCACATCACATTAGAGGCCTGAAGAAAACTTTATTTTTCCTCGGCCCCACTGCAGTTTCTTCCCAGCTGAGAGCAGCAGAGACGCTGACTATGCTGTTGTGGCATATAACAAACAACCCAAGGGAGAAACAGGCCCAAGGCAAGAGGTCTTGTTCAGTGGCTCGCATCCACTCGCTGTGCTTACTTATTCTCTTAGAGGACAAAAATACTTTGAGAAATAAGTTGTTGCACCACTGAAATGTCACTTTGTCGACTTGAGGAATGAGGATCCAACTGCTGCGACCCTGTTCAAAGACGACGCTGGGATCTTAACAACTCACTGGGTGGCCAGAGAGATTTTGGGAGATGTGCTTTCAGGGGGTAATCTTTTTTGTGTGTGGTTTGTCTGGACAGTTGCTTCAGAGCTGAGGGTTACGATCCAACATCAATACATCTCATTCATCTCAACCAGTCCCCCCCCCCCCCTTTGAGCGTCAGGGTGAGCAGGGAGAAAGGAAACACTACGACTGCAACGGTCCTCCAACACGGACTCCAGGTTGTGTAACAGATGGGAACAACGTGAATAATTTCTGGCCCTGCTGGTGACTTCCTGCTAACTAATCATGCATGTCTTGGCACGGCTCGCCTGTCCAGCCCGTTGGCCCAAGCCTCCATGCGGGAGGACGGTGGTGGTGGTGGGGGAGCGGCGGAGGACAAAGCCCATTTAGCATCTAAACTGCCCCGCAGGCGCTGTCTGGCCCTCCGGGGGCGAACGCTCTGGCGTAGAGAACGTCGCGTTCACACAGCCTCTGGGCTTTTTTTCCTGGCCTAATTCAGAGCAGCAGCCGGACTGGGACGACAGACTGACTGACTGACTAACTGACTGAGAGACACGCAGGGGCTGCCAGGGACCCTGCTCTTACATCACACACCGCACGCTGGCGGGAGAAGCCAGAGATGAGTAGAGATGATCGAAGAGAACACACACACACACACACACACACACACACACACACACACACACACACACACACACACACACACACACAAACACGCTTACACACACGCACGCACATACACACACACACACACACACACACACACCCACCCACACCCACACCCACACCCACACCGAGCATACCCTTTCGCACACACCAATCATATTGCACTGAACAAACATGCACTGAACTGAACATACATACACAACACACACACACACACACACACACACACACACACACACACACACACACACACACACACACACACACACACACACACACACACACACACACACACACACACAAATTACAAATGTCTCTCCACTAGCTCTAAACTGAAATCAGAGATAATTTGAATGTGTCCAATTATCTGACAGTATGAGAGAGATACTGGGAACACTCGGACACATGTGGCAGACAGATAATGTGTCAGTAGTGAGCTAATGAGCAGCTGGAGTTTTGGTCTAGTGGTGGCAGTGTTCTGTTCTCGGAAGATTGGGATGCCGAAATGTGGTCTGACCAAGTGAGACAAGGCCCATTCAAGAGCCTGTGCTCTCCTGGTGCAAGCATTGGGACACTTCACACACCGTGACAGAGATTTGTAACAGACACTTGTGGACATTCATCCTTTGCTTGAGTCATCATAATCTCTTACGCTGTTCGAACAACTTTATCTATCCAGACAGTTTAACAGCATCAAGACAGTTTAATAATCTAACTGAAAGAAGAATGATTATAGAGAGACAAATCTTTCACTAACCATCACTATTCACTAACAATCTTTCCATTGACAACTGTTGGTTTCACTGGCCCAAAGTAATCAACAGTAGGCTTGTTTTTTGCATATGGACCATGTTTCAAGTGTGAGTTCCCCACACGAATGTATTAAGTGGCGAACCATATGTCAGTCTAGTCAATTAATGTTGAAATATTATTCCCATTGCGCACTAGCAATATTGTCAGTGAATTTTAGGCTTGCAGTACCTACAGGTTTACCGTATCGAAAATCAACCGAACCATGACTTCAAAACCGAGGTACACACAGACCTGTGATTTCTGTGCACCGTTACACCCCTACTTGCAACAGCGCAACAACAGTAGAGGTTAAGGACCCTGCACCTCTACCTCACAAGTGCGCCACAGGCAACACCTGCGTGTGGGCAGGCGGACTCCATTCTTCTGTTCCTCGTACAGCACTGCGGTGTTAAACGCAGCACCCAGCCCCTTCTGTAAACAGCAGCACTCCCAGCACCACCAGCTGCTGATTCCTTTACGAGCCTCCATCAGAGCAGGTCTCAGAGGATAAATCTTCCGCACGGCTCTGACATACATGACATACATGCGCAGCGCATAGCGACATGGATCATCCCACGCACACTATAACGTTTCAGAGCGTGATTAGTTGTAGGGCCCGCCACAGTAAATCTACCGTGAGGATATTTATGACCGTCACACGTTCGCCATACACCCAGCGGGGAGGTTACGCGGGTCTGTTTCGCCAGAGGCTCTGTCACCTGCGGAGGCAGGTTTATTTACTATGGGGCTGTGAACTCTGCATAACGCTGAAACACACCAGCAAGGATGTCAGGAATGGGTAGTATTTCAGCAACACTTAACACAGGGGCCAAAAGATGACACAGCAAAAAAAAAAAATTGGCTTTTTCAGGTGGCTAATGGGAACTTTTCCCATGTTATAAAAGAGTGTGCGTCTGTGTGTGCATGTGTGTATGTGAGTGTGTGTGTGTGTGTGTGTGTGTGTGTGTGTATGTGTTCAGTATGTGTATGTGTGTGTGTGTGTGTATGTGTGTGTGTGTGTGTGTGTGTGTGTATGTGTGTGTGTGTGTGTGTGTGTGTGTGTGTGTGTGTGTACAGTATGTGTGTGTGTGTACAGTATGTGTCTGTGTATACTGTATGTGTGTGTATGTGTGTGGGGTTGACGTACAGTATGTGCTATGTGACTTTACTGGCTAAAGGCATGTTATGCAACACACTGACTTTTTTGTCTTTGTTCAGAGTAAAAAGAGCATGTCATCACTTTCTGGGGGGCTACCATTACTAAGGCACTATGCATATGCTGCTGAGAGGCTGCCACACACAACTAGAGCTTGAAGTGCTGCCATAAAGTCGACTGCCAAACAGGCAATGCATGGAGTATTTTCAAAATAGTGTCACTTTAACCCTCAATGTTAGCTAATAACAATACTGTCTCCTCTCTCTCCTGGGCAGAAAGCCTACTGTTGACTGACCCAAGATGGTGTTGGCTTCAATCACATTGGTAAACTGAGAGCAAATCCACTCAATAGGTTTTTAAGCCAAAAACAGATAAAGATGTAAAACAAAAGGCAAAGGTCTAAGCAGAGCTTACTCTCAAAGCTGAGGAGAAAAGGTGCAGCTTCACTGTATAATGAGCTAAATCCCCGTGAAATGGCCTGCACAAACATGGTGTAATGAGCAGAGTGAATTGATACCTATCCTTTGCACTTACTTAATGTATCCTTTGTTCTTACTTTGTAACACACACTCAAAAACAACACAAAACTCTCCTTCTGCAGAGCACTGTAGCACAATGTGTGCACCAGAACAGCCTGTTCAAGAATACTGTAACAGACATTCACGGCAAAGGCATAGGACACCCTAAAATACATTTCTTTGGAATCACTGGGTATACAAGTAGGGAGGAACAATATTCCTGGTGGTCGAATTAAAAAAGATGTTTGTAGCATTCCAGCCCTGGAATCTGGATGTCTGAGCGCATTCCAGCTCAGACAATATTCCCAACAAACCGGGAGTAAAGGATTTCCATAAACATAATTTGACATAATTACAGCTTACTACATTCGTGACCTGTTAAAACAAACTCCACTAGGACACTAATGGTGATAAATGCTGATTACTGCATGATGCATGACATTTGCATGGAGAACAGAAACGTAGTTGAGTATCCTACATACAGGGCAATACAATCTAATCTGTCTGTTCAGCATCACGATAGTGTTCACATATTTTGAATATATTGCAATGTGACGAGTCTCCACACTACAAAGAGTTTATGATTCTCGGTTATCGCATTATATTATAAATACGGTAACGTGTAAACAAAGCTCATACTTTATAAAGATATGCAAGTAGCTGTGTATTTTCATGCAAATAGACACAACCAATGAGAGCTTCATAGCTTCAGAGAGTTCGTCAGATCACGTCCACACAAAACCTCCCAAAAAACTGCTCATCTATAGAGAAAATATGACTCAAATATTTACAGTGGTAAGATCATCTGTACAACTTTCAATGATTTACCTACTAATTTATGAGGAGCTGGATGCCACTACTCAGAATCTCTATAAACATCTGAACAAGAGGATTACAAGGATTAGAGACTTGATGACTCACTCACAAGCAGTGTATAAGTAGGAGGACAAGAGGAATCTCACACCAGTTTAAGCCAGTACGAGGAAGACACAAGCAAAGATGACTGCCCATTGTGCAGGGCTGTAGCAGCATTCCGTTCCATCCATGATGCACCATAGTTCTAGTTATTGGCATTGGCATTTACACTCTGATCGCAAATTGTAATTGGATTTAATAAAATGGTTTCTATTTTTCAGCCTCAATTGGTATAATTGAACATTTGAGGATAGTCAGAATTAAATTTACGGTATTTGAGTTTGCACAGCACACATGGCTGTATGCTGATGCAAGGAAAAGAGAGTATTGAAGGGTACTATTTTCATACAGTCATTCATATAACTACCACCAAAATACCATGAAATATCATGAAGTCTATACTGGTGACTCCTACCATCAGGAGACCCTTACCTCTCCAGTGTAGCTGTATTTGCCCTTGAGGATCTGGCGGTAGAGACGCATGCGGTTCTCGTCCTCAAAGGGCATGGTGCCGCTGAGCAGAATGTAGGAGATGACCCCGAGCGCCCACATGTCCACCGCGTTGGTGTACGGCTTGCGCACCAGGATCTCGGGCGCGATGTACTCGGGCGTGCCGCACGTGGTCTTCATCAGGCAGTCGTCGCCCTTCTTGCGCGTGCTGGCCAGGCCGAAGTCGGTGATCATGATCTTGGAGTCGGCGCCCGGGTGGTAGTAGAGCAGGTTCTCGGGCTTGAGGTCGCGGTGGGTGATGCCGAGCATGTGCAGGTACTTGACGCCGTCCAGCACCATCTGGAGGACCCGCGTGGCGTCGCGCTCGGTGAAGGAGCCGCGGGCGATGATGCGGTCGAAGAGCTCGCCGCCCGTGGCCAGCTCCATGACCATGTAGACGCGCTCGGTGGTCTCGAACACCTCCATCAGCTGGATGATGTTGGTGTGGCGCACGCGGCGCAGCACGTTCAGCTCCGACTCGCACACCTCGCGGCCCTCGCGGTAGCGCGTCTCGATCATCTTGATGGCGTACGGCTGCCGCGTGCTCTTGTGCTCCACGCGCACCACCCGGCTGAAGCTGCCGCGCCCGATCAGCGCCTTGATCTCGTACTTGGCCGTGACCCGCGGGTCGAACTTGGCGCGGTAGCGCGCCACCTTGTTCGTCCGGCGGTCGGTCGAGTCGGAGGGCGCGCCGGCCACGGCCTGGGCAGCCGGCGGAGGGGACTGGCCGGTCTTCGGGATGGCGGCGGCAGTGGTGGCAGCCGCCGCAGCCTGCCCCTTAGCGTGAGGAGAAGAGGAGCCCCCCGTCTTCTCCGTCGAGCCGTCGCCCCGGATGAAGTTCTTGTACACATCGGTGTGGTGCGGCTCCACTTTCTTGACCAGATCGAGCTGGACGTCGGCAGGGGCCTCAGGGAGGACCTTGCTCGTCCGGCACCCCATCACATCACGATCCAGCTCCCCTGGTGCCAGCAGGACATCCTCATCGCCCGGGCAACATCCAGTCTCGGCCCAGTAACAGCCCACACCAGCCAGTAGGGACGACCCCTTGAACAGGCTTCACACAGGCCTCACTCCACAAAGCCACAGCAGATTGGTCTCACTCCACCACAGATGCACTACAGTTCTTGTTCCTATCAATCAATGAGGGATCCTAAAACATAAAGAAATATATATTAACATCTTGATGACATGACAAGGGTTAACGACACAAAAGAATCCAGAGAGTGGGCTACTTAGTATATATATGTAGCAATGGAATCACAAATGACAAACTCCAGATCAGAAAGTTCAGAAAGTAGTTTTCTCTAGATATGGGTTCCCATATGATCTAGTAATCTACTCTAGTAAATATGATAATACAAAGCTCTACTCTGGTTCTTATTCGTCTATGCCATATTCAAGCATGTTAGGCTGGATTTGCTTATCAACTATTACACCATGTTTATTACACTTCCAAAACAGTGTATTTTTCCAACTTTTAGGCTATTCTCTGCAATAACCACAAGTGGACTGAATATACAAAGATAATGTAAAATAACATAGTTTCAAAGTGTCTCTAACAACTGAGAGATTGGGAATTCATGATAGGCCTAATCGATGCTCTGACTTTGAATAGCCTATGACTAAACCTCAGCACATTTTTTGTTCACTTCAAAACGTAAATTTAAAAGACTACAAGTAGCCTAAACAATCCCTACACTAGATCTCAAATGAGCAACATCAGCAAATGCTATCGGTTACATGGACAATAGCAGTCTTTACAAACGACAATAGCCTAGGCTACCTCTATAACAGGCTACAAGAAAAGGAGACAATGCACTGGCGATTCGATAAGCCGATACATAACAAGCTGTGCAGTTGATCTGATACGTGACCAACTATCCACAACCACAGCAGTACCAACAGTGGGCTCCATTTCAGATCGTGCCTTATGCCTTGTAGCCTACACAGATTACCTGCACAACTGTTACTACAAACTTTTTGTATCATAAGGGACAACAAAATCATAACTTTTGCCACAGCGGGCTCATAGGATCCAACCGTGGGCTTTATAACATTATAACAATATTGTAACATGAAATATGATCAGTAACAGTGTAACAAGTAGAGAATGTAACGGCGCAGCAGCATTAGCTACATAAATAACTTAGATAGCTACCCTCACTGCTCGTCGGTCGGCCTCTTCCAGGATTTCTAGCGTCAAGGCTTGCTTTACCAGAATTTTTTTTTTTTTAACATGCGTCCAACAAATCCCAACCCGTATACAAACAAACAAGAAAACGCGTTTAAACAAACCAGTCGGATGAAATGTGTTAACAGGTTCTTTAAAATAACAATATGATTATTTCAGTGTTGCCATGTTGATTATCATTTTGATAGCAAGTAAAGCATGTTTAACACTGCCGTTCGTCAAAAAATCCTCGACTACTGTTTTAAGTATTACTTTAAATCTCACCTTCGAGTTTAATTACACACGATAGAGGAGTAACGGGGCAGGATTCCACCAGTTGCCAACGCCAACCTCCTCACCCCACTCTCAGCTGTTCTCTCCATTTTTTGGGTTCGGGTTTTTCAAACTTTATTCCAGTTCGACAGATAACTTCTTCGACTATCTCGCCTGATTGTATTCACTAACATCTTCAATGACCGACATGAAAATAGTTTTACAAGTCTTCAGCGAGTAAGTAAACATAGCGATAACTAAACATAGTTAGAATTTTCTAGCATTAGCCTCGAAACGGTGTTTTTGAGTGGGACCACCTTTTTTCCTGCACAGCTTTCTTTGGGGGCTGTGAGATGGATCGGCTTGCAGGGCGGCGGACATAGCCCCCACATCGTGCGTGACGTTTCTTACGCCGTCTTGCAAGGCGATCCATTCTAATGTCCACCAATCCACACGAGGAGGCTGTGAGCTCATTTCCTGGAGACAGGGCGAAATCTTCAACAACTAAAATATCTACGCTCCTGAAACGGCAATGATTTCTTGCTTCTTGAGAAAATGTAGGCTATGCTGAGATGCGTAAAAATGTGGAAAGGTCTACAAGTTTGGTGAACTATTAGGCCTACATAAAGTCAATAGAAAAAGACGTCGTCTGATAAAACTAATGGTTACAGGGAATTACGAAAGGACAGCTGTTTGCATTTCAACTATTTTCAAGTTTCTTGAAAGTCCCCTTTACTCATTATTTTGATGTTTAATTAGCCTCAGCACAGGGCTGACCCTATTGGGCAGAAAGTCTAGGGCTACAAAAATGTCATCAGCACAACAGCTACCACAGATTTAACATAGGCTATTGGCATCATTAATAGCCTCATCAATAGACACATTTGAGTGAATCCATCGCTGAAAGTCAGGCAGTAGGCTACTGTGTGTGTGTGTGTGTGTGTGTGTGTGTGTGTGTGTGTGTGTGTGTGTGTGTGTGTGTGTGTGTGTGTCTGTCTGTCTACATGTTGATATGAGATGATGTTTGAAATGACACCAGTCATCACAGATGTTGGCAACAAAAGAGAACTCCAATAGCTCTGATCATAGACAATCTTGCTGGAAAAGAAGGAACAAATGTGAAGATTATGTCAAAGTCATTTTATGAACCTCTAGATGGCAGTACTGTTCAGGGAGAGGTGTTGGAAAGTTGCAGGCTCTTCTATGCATGAAAACGGCCTTTTTCGCCCATTCTCCCATCCCTCTGAGAATAGGAGCAGAGGGTTTAAACTGGACTCTCTCCCTGTCTTTGTGTCTATGATGGATGTTCAGCTTCCTCTATAACGATCTACTAGACAAATAAACAATATCTCATTGATGGATTACATACACTCTCATATGGTCCTGTGGTCTCACACACACAACTCTCTCTCTCTTTCTGATTCCCCCCCCCCCCCTTCAACCCCTCCCCTTCTCCATCTCTGCTCCCTATCTCTCTCTTTCTCTCCCTCTCTCCTTCGCTGTCCCTCCCTCCCCCCCGTCTCCCCAAAAAGGTCAATACCATCTGTTAAATCCAAATTTGCTGACTGCTGTGCATTATTTAGCAGGATGAAGATCGAGACAGCTCTATTAAAAGCAGCACTGACTCTTCCTGCTCTCTCTCAATTATATTCATGATAATCATTCTTACAGGCGGGGATGTGTCTGGGCAGAGACAGCGTAGCGAGAGGATTGGGCCCCGTGTCAAGGGAGATCTTCAGGGGGCCATAGCTGCTCTAATATATGGCAGCCGGGTATTGTAACTCATCAATACTTCAGTGTTAAAGGTTTGATGGGCTTTTACGCGGAAGGAGTTTGAAGGCAGTGACATTATACTGTGTCGCCTTACTCTCTATCTCTTTCAGACTCATATCTTCATTCACATACTTTCTCTCTCTCTCTCTCTCTCCCTCTCTCCCTCTCTTCTGTCTCTCCTTCTATCTCTGCCCCTGAAGCTCAGTTCAGAGCGTTGGGCTGCTGGGACAGAGGGAGATGGCGAGCTGAGCAGGTACGGCATGGTGTCAGGCACACTACATTATCTTCTGTCACATCGCTTTATAATCGAAGTGCTTTTATGCCCAGTGCTATTTTCTGCTC
>NC_085003.1:10788337-10795837 GCF_963854185.1 Sardina pilchardus | reverse complement strand
AACACCCCCCAACACACACACACATACACATCTTAATAGGGGCATATGGTGTGAGTACATTTCCCTGCTGTTGTGTCTCTGTGTAGGCTAGTTGTGGATGCTGCAGTGTGTTGGCCATCCCATGGGAGAGCAGAAGGCTACGAGGTTAGGAATTATTGATCACAGATAGAGTGAGACCCAGCGTATGGACCAGAAGCAGAGAAAATGTCACCGGCTGAACCCGCTGCAATCGAGAAACAGGCAAAGGACACAACGCACAGGGGGTGGGGTGGGGTGGAGTGGGGTGGGGGTAGGGGAATTGAAGCGACAGAGCAGGAGCAGAGATGGCAAATTCATCTTCATTTCCACGTACACTTCACTAAGGTGAAGGGGGAGAGAGCAGTACTATTACCGACTATAACAATATCACCTCAGCTTTATTGTTAAAAAGGTTAAATGAATGATAGACAATGTGAACGGAGACATTTTGAAATCATTTTGAAATCAATTCAGCAGAGTTGGAGGTAAGTAGGTCACTTAAAAGAAAATGTCATTAGGATACAACCGGCCGCTTGAAGGTTGGCATCTAAATTGTGAATATAAGATGGTATGTAAAATATGGGCTTCATAAATATACCATGGGATATACGGTCCCTTTATATGGTGCACTGTTCTTGCCTCATTACTTTATTTATTCAGGATATCAATACACCACCATGGGTGTCCTGACACTACTGACAACTTGACATCCCACTGCTATTTACTGCCTCAATTAACCTTGTGATTCAAGGCTGAGGCTGTACCTTTAGTTAGGAGAAAATGATGATGTGTTATCTTGCCAGGAAGTAGCCAGGTAGCCATGCCCAATGCCAATTACTGTAAGGAACAGTCACTGCAAGAGCCCCAGGACAGATATGAGTGCCTCTCTTTTCCGGCGACTACACAATATGCAATATGCTTCCAATTTATGCTGTGATGTATTTACCTTTACAATCACTCAAGCTATCTTCGATCAATCTCCTCATTTACAATCCCTTTAATTTACTGCACATTTCCAGCGCGTGCATAACATTGCTATTTGCCCTGTGTTGTTTTTATCATCTGTTTGCATATTGCACTCCTCCTGAAGACAGAGTGAGTCTCATCTACATTTTGCAGTATAATGGCTGGCTTTATAGGCCTTTCGCAATGAGAAAGGAAATGCAGAAAATAAACTAGACCCCAGCCCCTGGGGCAGAGTTTTAATAAGCGAGTATCTGCTTGTTTTCTCTGGGAGCTGGTCGGAGCAATATCAGGATTTCCCGAGTGATAAATCACCTTTTGTCTTCCTGAATTTAATGAGTGAGTGCAGAGAAGGGATTTCTCCAGGCCGGTATCCATCATGGAGGATCCCTCTCCTAGCGAACAAGTGCGAGAGAGAGAGAGAGAGAAAGAGAGAGAGAGAGAGAGCGAAAGCTCACGCTGTTTAACAATGAAGCTACTCCCAGCTGAGACACTTACATTAAATGAGCTTCCAGCTTAAAGGTGGAGATTCATCAGTGCAGCAAAGTGCATGTGGTTAAAGGAGAAGTGTCACTCTCTCTACAGAATGCTGTAGATGCTATCCAAAAGAGGATGCTATCCTGTGGAGTTATTACAGAGTTATTATGTTTTGATGAGTCAGGGTTGTCAGTGATTTTCAATAAAATGCCATTTGTTGGGATTTTATTCCATCTTTATTTATTTCATTTGTTTGTTTAGCCTCTTTTTTTGCCACTTTTTAAGACCCACGAACGTATGCCATGCCAAGCCTCTTTTCTGCTGAAAATAGAATTTCGCCGAGTGCTCAATCAATCAGGCAATAGGCAATCTCATGAACAACCTAACATGACCTTTTACTCACCGACCTGGCACACGGCTCGTTAACAGCATGTCACCAGCGGATTGGCTTCACAAATTCCTGGACGTTTCAATCAGTCTAAATCAGCCCGGTGTTCTCTCCTCGCTCACCCCTTCAATCCCAGGCTGTGGCGGCGCGCGGGCAGCGTCACGTCACCACCACCTGGAAACTGTGTTGGTCTGGCAGTGTGACAGCAAGCTCATGAAAACCTAACTCCAGCCTCAGCCTCCCTCTCCCCACCAGCCAACAAACTGCCAAAAGCAGACCCACTCTGCACATCACGGAACAGGATGAAGAGAGGGAGGGAGGGAGGGAGGGAGGGAGGGAGAGAGAGAGAGAGAGAGAGAGAGAGATGAAAGAGAAGGACATAAAGGTTGTGGGTGCATGTGAGACAGAGAGAATACTGAAAGAGTGAGAGAAATATAAGAGCCAAAAAGAGAGAATGATTAAGGAGATTTACTTGGGTATAAATGTGTGTGTGTGTGTGTGTGTGTGTGTGTGTGTGTGTGTAAAAGGGAGAGAGAGAGAGGTAGAAGTAGTAATAGTAGTAGGAGGAGGAGGAGTTAGAGTATGAGTTGCCTCCCTCCCACTTGTTCACTAATGTTGGATTAACACACACAAATCTTATAGCCCTGAGTAAAAAGCTCAGAGCAAGAGTGGGGACCGTCGCTTTATGTCAGATACGGAGTGTGTGTGGGTGGGGGTTTAAAGTACACAGATTCCATATGCTTTATATGTGTATTTGCGACCTTTGCTAAAACATGCATTCAACTAGCAAACACAGACACATTTGAACAAGCACACACAGAAAAGCCTTGGAGTCTCTTTAATCTACCCACTGCGTCAAAATAAGCATTCTGTTTTATACATAAGGCAAGGCAGTGACAGCACTGCACATCAGTTTCTAGTACTCCTATCTCCTGCCCACATTTCTGAGGAGTAGTTCTACAGTTTTCACAGTTGTGTGTCAAATCTATCCTTATTGCAGCTGATCTTGCAATACTGTATACAGTATAGTATTATAGTTCGATAGTGTAGGGTGTGTCGTTTAGTGTATGGGTGTTTGTACAAGAATCCTGAAATGATCCACAAATCACACTTACAAAGGTGTAAAAACCAGTTGAGGTGTTTAGATGTTAGTGTGTGCTGTTGTGTGTAATCTGTATGTGTGTGTTTTAATGTGTGTGTGTGAGAAGGTGAAGGTGTGTGTGTGTGTGTGTGTGTGTGTGAGAGAGTGCCTACGTGAGAAGGTGAATGTGAGTGTGTGAATGCTTGTGTGAGAAGGTGAATGTGAGTAAGTGCGTGTGTGTGTGTGTGTGTGTATGTGTGCACTGAGGTGGAAGGAGATGTACCAGACAGTAATCTCCAAGCTGTTAACTGAAGGTGGGTCTGTGTTTACTCGTGCAGCTGGGAAGCATGAAATATTAATATCAGCTTAAGTGTGGAGGTAGTGGAATACAGAAATATGCCATCTAATGTAGGCTACGCACAGTCACCCATGTAGCAGCCCACCACTACATAAGAGTACAATAAACAATACTAGAGACCATGTCCAACCCAGATTTTTTGGACCGTGTACAGTTCCAAACCTCCAAAAGAGAACCACAAAGGTTCTAAGCAGAGGGAAACGTGTGGTCAAAAAGAGAAGAGGTAGAAAGCCCATATTGGAGGAAAGGTTCTAAGTAGAGAGACTTACAACTTCTTCTCTTCTCCATTTTCTCAAAGTTCTTTTCATGTTCTTGTTTTTGCTTGAGCAGCTTTTCTTGAGTTTAGCATCAGGACTCATTTCCGTCACACTACCTTAAACATTTCCGTCAACTGTAACACTAACTTAAACAGGAATTGATAGAAACCCTACGAAAACTGTTTGCTCAAACCTTTTGTGAAGTCAGCACCATTTATTTTATTTCATTATTTTTTACTAAAAATGTAGCAAAACATTTGTGGTACACATGGAACCAAATGTGACAATTAAAAGACCCAAATACAAGAACTATTACAGATTCCATCCATGACAACAGATGGAATTGATAATCCATCCTCATACATTATATCACATGGTGTATGTGTCGGTGAGGAATACTAATGACCGGACTATCAGAACACATGGTGGCTCCTTGACGGCAGGGGTCTTCGGACTGGCACTCTGATTTCACCACTTCTATATATCTGACACCGGGGTCAGTTTACTCATGACCACAGTCCACACAAAAAACTCATCAGAAAATCCCTTTAATCTACGCGCTCTTATATAAACATTCTGTTTGATGGATAGGCTGTACAATAAAAGAATAGAAGCTTCAAAGTGAAGGATGAAAAAGTCATGTGAACTTTGTGCCCTTTGTCTCATCTCGGCTTCACTCTCCAAAGAATTGTGAACAATACACAGTGGGTATATATAAAAGACGTTACTTTTTATGCACTTTTTTGTGTTAACATATAATATGCATGCCTATTTTACAAAAGACACTCAATAGAGAAAAAACAAATCAAAAACAAAAAAACAAAACATATCTAATTTGCTGTGAGCGAGAGGGAGGACTGGAATGACATCAAAGCCCCCTTGCAATGTTATATCTTTCATAAAGATGTTTTCTCAGATGCAAAAGACCGACATAGAACGACATAGTATAACAGTGTATGACATCAACAAAAGACTAAGCAATGTACATACATTCTTTTTCTGTAGATTAAATAAAAAATACATTGAATTGTTCAACAGTGTTATGTATTTTTGTTGTACATCTTAAATAGAATTCATTCAATTTACTATGTGCAAGTTACTTTTTACAGAGCATATTTACATGATGTTGTGAGTTATGAGCTCAGGTGAAGGTCTTCTCCTGTGGAAAATGTTCTGTAAAAGACTGAATTGGCCGCTGCAGCAGTGCTGGGAACAGTGATTAATTGCCAATTAAAAAATGAAAATCAACTGCAAATAAAATTGACTGGCAAAGCTGCTGAGTTGCGCAATGCAGAGGCAAGGAGCGAAAAAAAAAAAAAAAAAAAAAAGCAGAAGCAGAACTTAGATATTCAAGAAATATCAACAAAGAACTGTGTACAGTTAGCCTGTGTCCTTCTCTGCTATGCTCAGTATGGTGATTGTAAGCAGTTCTGTAAATGTGAGGAAGGATGACTTATAACATATATCCACGTACTCCATACGGGAGTGTGATTGCATCGTCACATCTCACAGAGTAAAGCACACAGACTGATTAACACAGTTAAGAGTGATTTCTCATCAGGTGAAGTCATCAGGCAAAAATGCTGAAGACTCCACAACTTCATCCTCAACACCTGATCAATAATCAATGCTGATGTAGAAGTATTGTTAAAGATTATGTTCAGAAAAAAATCACTGGTAGTGACTGTATTTATTGCTATGCTGAGGGGGGAAAAAAACAGTACCTGGCAATAGAACTTGCTGGGCTCAGTTTGGTTTGATTGAATTCAATCAATGCATTGATATGGTATAGCATATACTCCCCAAACTGTCATATACAGTTGCACTCTGAAGTCGCTTCTTCTGCGTTTTAAAGAGAAAAAAAAACATTTCTTACCACAGCGTCGTGCAAATGAGCTACAAGTCTCTGGACCATTCTGAACAAACTCTCTGAAACTCAGTGACCTTTTGTGTGTTGTCTGGACCCCTTGCCTGCTGGCTTGGTTCGTTCTGGGCATCTCTAGCCACCAATTGCACCGTGTCTAACGCTTCTATAGCATAACAAATGGTCTAATATAAAAATATGAGTTAAGCCTTATTTGCATCCCTTGTTTTAATCTCCCGTTCATCCTCTTGCCAGGGGGACTCAAGAATGCTTTTTGTTTTGTATACAACTACAGTCCTAATCTCAGTCTATGCATAAGTATACATCCTTATTAGGTTAATTATGAGCACACCAGTTGTTTGGTGTATTTTAAGTACACAGAGATTCTGTAATGCAAAACTCCCACCACGTCCAGCATACATTTTCTACCAGAAAGGTTAATATTTATGTTTACATATCAGTGGTGCTTTATTCAACAGCAACACTAAGCATCCCCCAAGGAAATCCATACTCAAACTTTAAAAAAAAAAAGCCTCAGGTAAGGGAAAGGCTGTTTGCATGCTAATGTATTGCTGAAAGTGTTTGGAGTGTGAAGACAGATGGACATTGGTGTGTGTGTGTGTGTGTGTGTGTGTGTGTGTGTGTGTGTGTGTGTGTGTGTGTGTGTGTGTGTGTGTGCGTGTGTGTGTGTGTGTGTGTGTGTGTGCGTGTGTGTGTCTATGAGTGTGCATTTGTTTGAGAAAGTGTTGCACATTGGGGACCTACTGAAAGTCACAATTTCAAGCAAACAAAACAAAACGAAAAAAAAAAAAAAGCTGTGAATTAAGATGCATTAAACCAAACAGCGACCGAAGCAATGTACTGCCGCACCACTGCCCCTCCCTCCCAACTCTCTTCCCAGCAGCAGCAGTAGCACAACGTCCACACAACCTTCCCCAGGAGAGATCACGTCTGTTGAGTCCATCGCAGCGGCCGGAGGAACTCGGCTATATCCTCACTAACGCCAACAGCAGGGCCACGCAGGACGACACGAGCGCGTAGTGGGAAGGGTGAGCGCGACTGGCGCGCCCCTTTAGAGACTCCTGATTGGTCTCGTCTGGGTTGGCAGGGTTCTGGGCAGCCGTGGTGGCCAACTGCTGGGCACGGTTGGCGCACATGTCGTAGAGGTTGCCCGAGAACTGCATCTTCTTGGACTCCTGCCGCAGGGACTCCCAGACCGCCGCCGCGTCTTCAGGGCAGCCGGCCATGGCCGTGTTAGCACACGTGTGGAACTCATCCCAGGACCTACACACACACACACACACAGAGAGACACAAATACACACACATACATACATACAAATACACACACACACACACACACACACACACACACAGGTTATGGTACCATGAGAGAAGTGAGTGACCAAATCAACAGCTGACCTGAGTGTTACTGCCACTATTTTGTCATGTTAGATTGAAGGACATCTGCCAACACAAACCGCTGACATAGACAAGACGCTCCACAAGTAGCATTATTTCATATTTTACAACTGCTTACACCCATTTTCACAGCTCTATGTCTTTCCAACATTCTACACACAAATCCAACTGTTGCTGACAGAAAATACCTCATGTCTCCTTCAAAATGAGACACAACATTCAAACTATTGTAAACACATCTCAAACGCAAGCATTTGCCTCACATTGTAAACACTTTTGTTATAATATGACATTTTGGATACATCATGTAAACGCTGTTGTTGAAAACCTAAAGGTCTTCTGGCTTTCATGGGCTTCTATGTATATTTTCATACAAGAGTAAAAGTCATCTGCTGAGAGAAATGTACACAAAAACCTTGTAGGCAAAACCAAATATATAGATTTTTCCAAATCCCAAATTTGGTTTGTATGGATATTCCCAGATTACCTATAGACCCCTTCAACTTCAGAAATACTGTAAACATGAGCATTTCTAATGCATTTCCAGAAGCACAGTAAACTATATTGAGCAATATTGGCAAACATGTAAAGTTGACGATGTGTTGGGAATTACACTAAAGTCTGATTCATTTCTATTTCAATGTCTGCATTGGTTTTGAACACTTCAACTGTA
>NC_085003.1:10678337-10783337 GCF_963854185.1 Sardina pilchardus | reverse complement strand
CAACAGAGCAGGGGACGAATTCACTCTCAACTCATTAACGGCTGCAAGGGGATAAAGGTGGCTACTTTTAATACGCCTCTGTTGTGGTCAATACTACTGTATTGACCGCAACAGAGGCATATTCACAATTAACGTACGCCTTTCTCTGAAATGCAATAGACTTAGATCACGCACATGCAGATGCTGTAAACAGTGTAAATAAATGTAAATGAAAATGTAAATGTATTCGTTGTGGTTCATAAACAACCCTGCAGATAAATGAGTACACGGGTGCATTAATTCATCGGAGTGCACAGCACAAATGCAACAGTGACATCCAGCACACCAGTCTGACACCACCAGTACTTTTGGAGCACATTTATCGATTCAGATGAGAGCCAAGTCCCTCCGACACAGCAAGCTCTCTCTCCATATGTAGCGCATGGCTTCTGTTGCAGCATGCCTCGCGTTATTATTGATGTCTTTGCCATTCCGTGTCTCTGATTACATTCCACCCGCCCGGGCTCGCACATGGCCATAGCCCCCGTGCAGTTCAGTGGGCATCCGCGCCCAGTGCAGCGGACAGGCCTCTCCCTGGACCGAGTAAATATTTTATCTGTGGTAGCTCCCAGCCAAAGGGCACAGCTGAAGTGTCCTGTTGTTGCATTTTGTTTTATTTCATTGAACAGTCACCTTGAGAGAAAGAGGGAGAGAGCAAAAGAGAGAGAGAGAGAGATAGAGTGCGCAAAGGAAAAGAAAACAGCGAAAGAGAAAAAGGAGAGACAACAATAGAACCTGAGGGAGTGGTGGAGGAAAATGATTATGCAGACAAAAAAAAAGGAATAACTCACACTGGTAAATAAACAATCGAAAACATAACCCAAACCTCAAATCATATTTGCTTGCCCGTTCCAGTCCCCTAGCCCACTTCAGACAATGGACGGCAAATAGGCGTACATTCACGGTAATAGTCAATTAGTATTCAGACAGTGCGCAATCAATTAACCACGTTACTCTAATAGAGCTGCTGTTTATGGCGCTCAAATGGGCTCTGTGACATTGATTGTTCAGCCCTCTCGCTAGCAGGTCATTACTGCGTGCTCTAAAGCACGATGAGTTGTGTAATGTTTCATGTCACTCTGGGGACCTGAGTCTCACTTCAGATACGGTTTCATCACTTCACTGTCCCTGCGTCATCATCATCATCCTCTCCTGAATCCTGTCCTTCTTTCACTCTCTCGTTCACTCTCTCATTCTGTCTCTCCATCGTTCTCTCTTTTTTTTTGCATCTCTCTTTCTGCTGCTTTAAGCTCTCGGTAATGAGCCAGCCAGCCAGCCAGCTAGTGAGGGAGAGAGGGAGGGAGGGAGAATAGCTGCAGGCCATTCATTTTAGAGTGGCCAGATCAAGGGAGAGGAGAGGAAGGGCGGCCAAGAAGACTCTTCCCTCTCATCATCTTAGCAAACTTTAACACCTTTTCCCACAGATTTCACCGCCTCAGATGACGACCCGGTAATTACCTCAGTCAAAAGAAACATTTCATTTCCCTGCACTACACACTATATCTTGCTTGCGATCACAAGATGATTGTGGAGGATTTCTAGTCTGTGAAACCTTCAGGGTGAATAAAACATTTGATATTAGTTTAAAAAGACTGAAAGATAACGGTCAGTACAGTAGGTACAACATGTACTGTACGGTTTAAAAGGGCATACGTTGTATTTTAAACTCAAAATATGCCTTACGGTGTTGCAGTTCTGGCACAACACTGTAGATATTCAAGAAACTCTGAACATTATACACAATCTCTGAAGGGGAGGCTGGTTAAGCAAATATTTTTTCAGATGTCAGACCTCTGTTCACCTCAGTGTTGCAAGATGGCTAACAATGCTGAGGGAAGAAGTCATATCCGGCACCGAGCCCTCGGATCTCTGTTCAGGGGGGTTAAATATGCAGGCCTTGGCAGGCACACTGCTGACCCAGCGGAATTGGTGCTGATGTCTGCTTTATGTAGGCCGCCAGACACCCCATGGGGAACAAATCAAAATAAATTAAACCCATTCTTTCTCACGTGTCAATTTCTTAAGGATCCATGTCCTGCCTGCCCCATGAAAATAGATAAAGAAACAGACAAACACTCTCCACACACGTCTAAAGGGTGGAAAAAAAACAGTAATGATGTGTCTGTTGCATGTCAGAGTGTGAGTTAGACAGACGTGCTGGCAGTTGGTCGTGCGTTATGACTGAACTGAACTCCTCTCCACCCTGGATGAGCATAAGTGCTGTACTACTACAGAGTGATGTGGCCATCTGCTCCACCAGAAACTTCAAATCCCATGGGCCCTCACTCCGCGGAACACTGCAGCCGGAACATACCACGCCATACCATAGCCGACGGCCACACTATTACGCACACTAAGCTAGGCTGTGTCCTCACGCCGTGGCAGCGAATGTGACATTTAGGACGGACGATGCGGGGGCATAGATTGGATTTGTTTGGCCGGCAACAAATCTGCGGCTAGTGAAATTTTAGCACATCTTTAAGTGTAGACCCGGCTATTTTACTGTGGAGTAAATATTCCCATCCTGCCTTGGGTGGGTGGGTATATCACAGATTTAACGCATCTGGAGAGCGAGTAACTTCTGCCTAGTAGACAATATGACACTCTAAATTACTGCAGTGATGCAGCATGAGCGGCTGAAACATCCTCCAGGCCAGCGGAGTGAGAGAAGAGCTCTCTGATGAGCGCTAAACTGTGAACCCGCGGTCCAAGATGCAACGGCCAGCAGTCACTCCTCGCGCTGGCGCACTGTGCTAATGAAACGGGAGGCTCCCTTGTCTTGTAGACTTTATGGAGACATATCTCAAGCGATGACACAATCAAGGACGGGATGAGAGGAGAAGAGAAGAGGGGGGGTTGGGGTGGAGTCGGGGGTGGGGGTGGGCGTCAAGAAAGTTCTGGAAGACTGATGCATTTAATACCCTGTGCAATTTAACGCAGGGCGCTGGGCAGAGCTCATTAGGAGATGAAGCCCCTTTGGCCACGCCGAAGACGTATCCATCAGAAACATCAGACAAGTGCTCCGTAGCAAGAGGTCTCATTAGTCACGTTATTACTGTGAAATATCTATCACAGCCAGACGCCGGGTTACACGTGTAGTGGGCGGATCGGCATGGGGGGTGAGGGTGAGTCCCCAGAGCACCTCGATGTCTCGGCAGTTGGTCACCCAACAGCACTCAGTGAGAAGCGTTCAACGGCGAACACAAAGTGGCTGCCATTGTTACCTGTCTCCTTGTTAAGTCTCTTTCCACTGGAGCAAAAAAAAGGACCACAGTGGAAACTTGCTCAGACAGGAACAGCCAGTAAACAAGCATGACCTCTGGTCAATTTAATGTGGACCTCACAAGAGAGACCATGTGTGTGGTCTTTGGGTAACGAGTTAGAGCCAAAGAAAGAACCCAATGCACCACCTCCTCTGGTGAGAGAGCTAGCTGCCAATATTGTAGCTCACACGGAAGATTCTGTGCATAAGCGATGCGGTTTATCCCCATAGTGCTGTGCATATGTGATGGTGAGAATGATAAATGTTTGATTCTGTGCATAATGTTCCATTTTGAGATATAATCATGTCTTCCTGCTTGTGCTAAAAGTTAGCATGCATTTTTATATCAGTCTTGCATTACCCATCCATCTCAATTTCGAGGCATTGAGAAGCCTCAGATTGACATTATTGCTACCGTATCTTTCAGTTCTATCCTTTTCTCAATCTCTCTCTCATACAAACACTACATCTTCTATACGCATTTATTCATTTGAGGGACCAAACTCATTAGAAATACATTAAGGGATTTAGCCTCCATATAATCTCTGAGTGTATATCCCATCCTTATGTCTTATTCAGCCACCATACACAAACACAATCTTGCCTCACGTTCTAATAGCTCTCCAATGTCTGCTGAAATCACAGACGGCTCGTAAGAGTTCAGGGGTAACCATATTGCATTGTTATGTTCACCCACGTCCAGGTGTGCAACATCCACTGTAGAAAAGAGGATGAAATTCACTTCGACTCTCATGGTGACTATAAGGAGCCTCCTCTCGTCTAGTCATAACTCTGCAGTAGAGTTACTTTGGGAGCTGAAATCTAGCCTATGGGCATTTCTTCTTCTTTCTTTCCAGTGATCATGATCGGTCACCAGGCAGCGACAGAGCCCCATGAATCCCCTAAACTCAGTGTTATGCATCAGATGGCAGCAGGAAGCATATCCACCAGCCTCTGTCTCCTGCTCTTGCTCCTGCTCCTAAGGGGCAACATGGTTGTGAAGTTGAGTCCGCTCCTATGGTAACTTTTCCTATGGTAACTAACTGTGCTCTCGCTCACTCTCTTTCTCTCTCTCTCTCTCTCTCTCTCCTAGTGCAGCATCATTAAGACACAGAAGGGTCCAATGAAGGCGACCAGTGACAACATCGCGTGCGAGAGGAGAATCACAGAGAGGTTTAATTCCCTCGCCAGCAGAGAAAATAGGAACGGGGGGGAGGGATTAGTGTGGATGGGATGGCGAAGAGACGGACGGTAACACAAAGCAAAAAAACAACACCTGATAATTAACTCTGGCTGTGAAGCTCTCCCCCTCTCTCTAACGACTGGCTAACCTTTAGGATTTTTCCATTCACACCTCAACGTGCTTCACTCAGTAGGGGGTACAGGAGAGAGGGAAGGAGCAATAGGGAGATAAAAAATGAGTCAGGACTACGCTAGGTCAAATTTAATCTCCTATTTGTCCACTGGGTAGGAGATGTAAAGGTATAAAAAGAAAGAATGATAAGAGACAAAAGCTTAAAAATGTGCTTAAATTAATGGCTTTGCCAATGACAAATTATACATGGTTTCTTAATTAAACATGCCATCAATCAACTCTCAAAGCTAATGAATGAGGCTATCATTCATGCATTCGTTTATTGATATACAGTATGCTATGACCAAACTGAGGTACCTTAGTAAAATTACAGCCATCAACACAAATTGTCTCTTGTTTCAAGAACAAAGTAATGTAGCGCGTGTGTGTGAGTGTGTGTGCGTAAATAAATAGTACAGACAAATGTAAACATTCCACCCGGTTCTGAGTAGGAAAAGCTTTTCATTTCAGCTCCATTCTAGGTTTTCATCACATTTAATGCATCCTGATAATGAGCACTTACATCCGTAACGATTGAAAACATACCCACAAACTACTTCTGTGGCTTAAAACTGGTGCAGGAACCCCATGAACTGCTTTAAAGATACTAATCAAGGAAGAAATCTTTCATGTTGGAGCTCTCTGGATGTTTCATCCATTAAAGGCTTTTTTCCTCTTCACACACACACACACACACACACACACACACACAAGTGCGCACACACATACACACACACACAAACACACACACATACACACACTACACAGCATGTTCAGCACATTCTGCTCCCTCTCCAAAAACCATCTCACTTCTCTCCTGAGACCCTTTGCAGGTGGAGTTTGAGGTGGGAGAGACTGCTGAGATCTCTAGCGACTGAACATTACCTTTGATCAGAGGCAGACAAGGCAAGACGTCTCCAATAACGTTCAAATACACACACACACACAAACACACAAACACACACACACACACACACACACACACACAAACACGCATATGACGCGCCGTAGCACCAAACTCCCAGAGTCCCAGAGAATATAATGGGATGAAGAACGCTATACACTGGATCAAATGTTAATGTAACAGCATCATCTGAATAGTAAACTCCATCATCTGACCCTAGAATGGCTCCTGTAGGCTACCGCACCGGCACACGGATCCGATCCAGCCTGACAAACTACCTGGGCTGGATCCTCAAGACACAACACTCGGCTAATGCATTCTGACACGAGCAGCAGGGCCACAGCAGTCTCTCAAATGCCCTGAACATTATAGCAGCAGGGCCACACATCTCCAGCCAAGCACACCCCACTGCTGTGTAACAGCCTGGGCTTGACCTGCATACGCTCACTCACCTGAGCGTCTTAACTTTTTATGTGATTAACTGTGAAACTCGACAAACTTCCTATAAAATATAATTGCTGCAAAGCTAATTGTGGAAATGGATGGCTAGACAGGTTCATTTTAAAGTCATTATGTAAGTGAAAAAGTTGTTATTTATGCGGCTGCTATGACAGCTAGCCTGATGAGAATGTATTCCAGTGGTCACCAGGCTTTGGTGGCGGGGTGATTGGACTTTCAACATTCAACACTTCTAGCTTCTCGAGGTGTTGTGCACGAAGATGCAGCCATTTTGATTCAAAAACACAACACACACATGTTGGGTCATGTTAGCAAACAACCGAATGGCCTTTTACTCATCCCGTATTTACTTGAAATGTGACTTAGGCTATAGTTTATACAGTACAAAGTTGAATTGGTGTTAATTTGAATATCTCAAGTGAAACATTACTCCATACAGCTGCAGTTGAAATGTCAGCGTTGTGACTAAACATAAATAAGGACGCGTAGAGATGTGGAACAACTTCCAGATTGACTCCAGTGCTCCCACGCTTTTGGATGGCGCTGATCTTTTGACTGATAATTTATACCATAATTTACATTGTGCTTAATCTGCAGCAACAATCCATAAACAGATGGCAGAGACTACGGTACCCCCCCACCCCACCCCACCTCTCTGCCCCTGTGATATTGATGGCAATGACACCATGTCTTGCCAAGCCTTGCTCCTCTATTCTATTCCACTGCCCTGTAGTAGGACCAGTAGGAGCAGTACTGCATTACCCGAGCCGGTGACAGCATTGTCCTGTACCACCATACATCATCCCGCCCTATTAATGTAAGTCTGTCATTTGCCATGTTTCCCCTCCTCTCCGTTCCCTTCCTCCCCGTCAGCTCTGGGCCGTGCCTGGCGCAGGGCTCTGCCATGGGCCGCGCGATGAGTTACTGCTCAACATATCGCCGCGCATCTCCGGCCAACTGTCACCTCCATTTTATGCAGCCATACATTGCCAGTCATGCGCTTCACTTCACGAACATAAACGCTCAGCACATACACTTGCAATAACACTCATCATTAACCACACTGACGTGCCGTGCCCTGCGCTTGCGGCTGCGTCGTAAATTGTAAAAAACAAAACGTTGGCCCGCCTCTGCTGTATTCACCTCTACTTTCACAAACATTCCTGCTGTATGTACTGTACACTGGCTGACTGTTACGTCCAAAGACATGTTTAGTCATTTGTTTGTTCCTTTTCTTTGATGGTTGTTGTTAGAAGGCCAAAGCCATTGGCTAGCAATGGAAACCCTCTGCTTTCTCTAGTTAGCCTTGTTTATAATAAAACCATGATTAGAGTAAAGTCGCATGTATGCTATATTGGGGATGAATATTGACGCTCTTAACCCTTATGTTGTCCTTGGGGTCAATTTGACCCCAAGCAGTGTTTAACATCATAAAATATATGGTTCCCTTTTTTTGTTTTGCTTCAAGTTTCATGACTTTTCCTCATTTGAAGGGTACAACAGAGTAAACATGAAATTTGCACAAAAATATGTTTCCAATGTCCTGTAAAAAAAATAGTGACGTTGGTGGTATTGGGGTAAATTTGACCCCATTTTTATGAAACATGATGAAAATGAATATTTGACAAATTATGGATATTATTATTGTAATAGTATGAGAACATGTAGTTATTATAATTATTGCATATACAAGTACATATTACATATAAGTTATTTTGGCAGGTCTGAAAAAGTCCAAAAAGTCAGCCTTTGGGCTGTTGACACTGGATTGGCCATATTGCCAGTCAGGGTTCCAGGGTTCATAAAGGGGTGTGGGGGGGGGGGGGGGGGGGGGGGGGGGGATTGTTTTGTAGGGCTTTTGATGGTGGTTATTACACTCTTGTTAAGTACCTACCACAAAAAAAACTGGGTAAAAAAAATAATTTTAATCATTTTTTGAGAGTTTTTTTAGCTGGGGTCAAATTGACCCCAAGGACAACGAACGTCGGTAAGATTTGAGGACAACATGAGGGTTAAATGGACTTGTTAAAATGTGCCTTTTGATGTTATTTCATTTTGCTAAAGAAAATCAATACCATAAATGCCTTATTCTGTCAAATGAACGATTATCATAATTGAATGTAGAGTTTTAAATCTAAAGGTAAGGGTAGCAGTTATGATCTGCCAGTTATGAACTAATGGCCTTTCCAGTTAACCACACTTGTCAGTTCTGAGAAGCTCACGCTTGTCTTCAACGCAGCGCGGCAATTTCCCCTGATTCCCAGACACCCCATGAAACGCTGTAAATGTGCAACACAAATCACAAACAAAGACAGTCAATAACTGAAGTCATCAAATCACAAAACTAACGAGAATTTTCTTTTTTGGGACAGAAGAAAGAACAATGATAGCGACTTTGTCTAGGGCAGGAGCCAGATTTGGCCAGTAGGCTGTCTGCTGTCTGTCTCATGGTCAACAGCAAATTGTCAGACACCCCCAAAGAGTGGCGAATAAAAGAACGACCCTGCTCTTGAAACCTGCGGGCCTATAGACTCTTTCCATCTCCGTGCTGTTGATGCAAGATTACCGTCTGGTCTGTCTGTGTGTTTTCAAAACTGCTTGTTTTCGAGGAAAGGGAAAAGGTATTTTGGAGCAACTGAAAGGTTTTGAGAGTCTTCTCACTGGAAAGGGCCCCTCAATAATCTCTGAAGCAGGGTTCCGAGGTCAGACTTCCTCCATCTGGGACTCAGGGAGTAAGACAGATCTCAACTAGTGACCAATGTAGAGTTAAAAGGATATTTCTGTTAAAACATAAGAGTCTATACTGAATAAGGTGATTGCCATCACATTAAAAAGTCTGTTTCTTCTTTACTGCCTTGCTGCTGAAGCCACACACACACACACACACACACACACAAACCCCAGGGGGTAGAAAGACAAAGGTGGGCACCGTCTCACAAGGGGAAAGAGAGACTCTGGTTACTGGCCAGTCAAGTCACGGAGCCTTGGCCTCCCACAAAAGAACTGAGAGACGTGTGTGGCCCCTGGCTTGACTGGAGCAGACACTGATGATAGCCCAGCTGGGCACCATTTAACAGTTGATCTTAACATCTGTCCTCACGTTCCATTATTCTCTCCAAACTGACTCGGACCTCAGGTGTGACGTCACGTCCACATTTCAAGCGTTTTGTTATGTTTCGCGCGTCCGAGTTGGAGAAAAACATTGACGCCACTGGGCGAGTAGGCTACCAGGCGTGTTTACCTTCAGTTAACATCGCTAGCCACGTTTACCAACACCAGTTTGAAACAAGCCTTCATTCAATATTTCATCCACAACAAGACCAATTCCCATTCCCATTGGCAGTGATACAGAAGCAGTAAGGTATCAGTAATACGAGTGATTGAAATCGTCATTTAAACTACCAAAGTGGTCCAAACAATGAAAACAGTTCATATCTAACAGTGACACTGTGCACAGCCATCTTGAAATCTGTCTTGGAAACTTGGCTTGGTCTCAATCGAGCAGGCACGTTCGCCGTCCGAGGAGGCAATGTCCTGTGTTTGACCTCAGACCTACGAGACGGATGGATAATAGAGAGCACTATCATCAGGATGTATTTTGCTCATTGCTCATGGTCTGTGAGTTGAACTATTGCGCTGTGTTGCATGCTGTGTTCTCTCTGCTCCTTCCTGTCAGCAGATAATGAAGATCATTGATGGCCGAGAGACAACCAGGCTGTGGATAAAAGCCTGGCTTTTGGGCATCTGTTTCTTGTTTTCCTGGTCTGCTCTTCTATCACATTTTCCCATCCCCTCATGCTGCCTCTTTCCCAGGCCAGCCTCAAGTAGACCGACGTCCTCCAACCACCCCCCTGGACCGGTCACTTTACCCTCCTCTTAATAAGGCTGTCTTTTCCACGGTTTCTCAGCGAGTTTGTCTCCAAAATTGCCATGTTTGCTTTCAAAGGATTGGATTCAAGCAACTTGAGACCGAGCACATTATTATTTCATCTATATTGTGACCATATAAACACATAAACCTTCCTCAAAACTGATAAAAGGATTCTTAAATTCACTATGAAACACTGGCTGACAAATTCCGGCTTATGTGGCATAGCTCATTAACAACAGATGTATACAGTGCTAGACATAAATAAAGACAGACTAGTTTCCCCTGGCTTGAGCTGTAGTAATGAATGTGCTCTGTTAAACTCCAATAAAAGTCTAAGTCAAAGTCTTCAACAACTTCCATGGAGTGAGCCTGGGCTTCAGGACAAGAGAGGGAATGATCAATATAGCTGGGGGCTCAGATAAACAAAAAAGAATGAAGTCAACAGAGCAAAACAGAGAGAGAGAGAGAGAGAGAGGGATAGAGAGAGAGGGTGGTGTAGGATGGGGGGAGCAGGGGTGATGCGGGGGGAAAGAGACGCCTCTGCTATTGTATTTCCTTTTTCCTCAGAGCAGTGGAGTGATTGCTGCTGATGATTTCCCTGGCTGATCCCTCGAAAACCTCCCGCACCTTTTCCCCCCGCCGTGCAGCACAACGCAACAAAAGACAACAGACCAGGGCTGACGCCAGACAAACAACACCTGCATGCGTCATCATCATCATCATCATCATCATCATCACCATCGCCACCGTGGCCGTCGTCGTCATTCAGCCGTGCTCGCCCCTCCACTCCCCACAGAGATAATGCAGAGAGAGCGAGACTCTGTAATTAAAAAAGGCAAACTTTCAAATAATCCCCACGAATCACACAGGGTGGGATCTGGAGAGGGGGCAGCGAGGGTGGGGAACGTAGCTGGGATGGCGGGGTGGAGGGGTGGAGGGGTAGGGGGGGATAGGATTTGTCTGAACAGCACTGAGGCCCAATCCCTCGCCCTGAACCAGGCCATTAATGGCATTGAAGTGGGGCCTGACCACATCTGTATTCTCCTAAAAAACAATGCAAATCCCCCAGGCACAGCTTTGGGGGAAAGCGAGGATCTAATCACTTTGGCAGAATGCTTTTAGAGGCCCCTCGGCCTTGTATTATTCAGCACAGGCTCCCTCTGCCTGTGACCCAGTGTGGAGGCCCAGGGCTCGCCTCTGACTGCCAATGAGAGTGCTGGGTGCTCAGACAGGGCACACACACACTGCACTCCTCAGCTGAGAGCCGAGGGGGAGGGCGGATGTGGATGTGCGTGCGTGCGTGTGTGTGTGTGTGTGTGTGTGTGTGTGTGTGTGTGTGTGAGTCTGGCCCTCTCAGCCTCTCTCCTGGCTGAGTGACCACGTGCTTGCGATTCAGAGAAATGAGAATAGTCTGTTCCATCTGAACCGTCCCCATTCGGATTTTAAGTGGCTGCTCTATTTTTTTTATTTCTTTATAAATGAAACAGTCCTAGTTGCATAATGGAATAATCGGTCTTGAATTATGTAATTACTTAAATCCGTGTTTTATTTCATATAACACATGACATTGTATTAAGGCACACTCAGAACCAGGAAGAGAGAGTTTAGCCAGAATCCTGGCTGGGTGCCACTAGAAATACAGAGTTGGTGGGAAATGGTGAGATTCACTTTTAGGAAGCAGAGCACATAGATCGTATTCTTGTAGTGGTACGATACGAATCTGTGAATACACACACACACACACACACACATACACAGACACACAGACACACACACACTGTAAGAATCACAATGAGTAGAATCTCACACACTCTCAGTTAAGAATGAGGTCAAACTGAAGGTACTGATGAGAAATGTCTTCCTCAATATCCAAGTTGACCACATTCACAAGATTTTCTCTCCACTCCTCTTCCCTACCTCTCTTTCTCTCTTTGAAGAAAAAAAAATGTTGAAAACCAGAAACATGCTAATGCATTCTGAATCTGAACTACAGAGACAAAAGCCTTCCTTAATTAAAGCCAAAGTACGAGCTGCTGAAATATAATCGCACAGCAAATTTGCTCTCCGAAAATAATCATTTTAATTTCTATTAGATCATTATGCAAGTTTGTGATCAGAGGCACGGCAAACATTATTTTATTGTACGCAGGGAGAAATGTTACGCAACAGCCACCCAGGGATTAGGGTAAGGATTTCCACAGAGCTGTGGCCCATTGTGCTTGACTGCTCTCTGCGCCGGCCTCCGAACATGTGTCTCCTCATCCTCCTCTCCCCACAACTCTCCTCCTGCTCACTGCTGCCTTGGCGCACTTCCCTCACAGCCTGCGCAACCTCGGAGCACAAAACCACACAGGAACTCTCCTGGGTCGCCATAGATTTTCAGTTGTGACGAACTCTGCAGACAACCCCCCCCCCCCCACCCCCACCCCCCACCCCATCCCTTCCCAAATCAACTATTAGGGTGCCTCTCATTCGTGTTTTATACATCCTCCCTTCCTTCCTCGGTACTGATCTACATAAAGAATGATGGAGCGGCAACAATGGGATAGTCTATCCAGTGTTAGTTATAGATCAGTGGGAAACGAGTCTGGAGGACCGAGCATCGAGGATCGAGGAGGGATGTTGAGAGAGGCCCTATGTGTGTGTGGCGAAGGAGGGGTGGGGGGGTGGAGGGGGAGACAAAGAGGGACAAAAGAGCAAAGCTCTCCACCTGGATCTGCAGCGCAGAGAGAGCGGGGCTAGGTAGTGTGCGCTTCTCTTTGTCTGGAGCCACACAGAGACGGCCTATTTAGAAACCGCAGCTGAGCACAATGCGGTGTTCCGAGTGGGTTTCAGCAGCGCTACTCGGTCTCAATGGGTGCAAGTGCGCTCAATGCAGCACGCTCCCTCCAAGGTCACCTACGGCGGATGCATCCACTCCATGGCCCATGAGGCAGGAAAGGTCAGGCCATTGTTGTGGGCCTTGGAGCTTTCAGGCACGTACCACGTGGACTAATTGGTTACTCTATTGAAGTTGACCTCACTCTCAGCGAGCAAAACCACTCACGCATCTGCACTAACAACACAGGTGAGTCACAAACACTTGATGACAACCTACACAGCACTGTCACTACAAGGATAAGAGAGGGCCAGAAATAGGAGATATATTTTCAGCTACTATAGTAGTAAAAAAAAAATAACAGTCTAAAAAAAGACAAAAAAAGTATCTATCTTTGAATGGAATTATAGGCACATCATAAACTCAGAACAAGTTGTCCTGCTTAATGTGAAAGAGCTTTAAGTGGAAAGTAAACAAACCTGACTGCCTGACTGATTGATTGATTAACTGATCGGTAAAGGACTGTAGGGGGCAAAGCATTTCTACTGCAAAGACAAATGTCTTACTAACACAGAGTGACTTCAAGTTATACCACAGACCCAAGTTCAAACAAATAAAGAAAGGTTGAAAATCAGTGGAGAAACTGGCAGCTTACACACACACACAACTTTTCATTACAATGACTGACCACAGAGTCAAAACAAAACTCAAATAGGCAGGACAAATAACCACAGAAAAAGGACGAGAATTCCCTCCAACTCTCACACGTCCCGCCGCTGGGAAAGAAAACCGAGATGGCGCGACCGCCTCTGACCACCGTGTTGCACGAAAAAGGAGCGCGGGAGGTGGAGGGGGCCACCCAGTCGCACGCCGACTCCGTCCGAAGGCTCCACCAGTCATGGAGCCAGCTGGCCTGCCTGGTCCTGCATTATTCAACATTCAAGCTCAGCTGTGGGAATTCACAGCGCAACTCAATTAAACATTCATGCCGTAAAACAGTTTACCTAGTGACTGTTATGTAAAGCAATAAAAAAAAAACTGCTCAATGAACAAGGAGAGGGGAGCGCTCAGATCTATTATGCATTCAATGAACCTAACCCTGAGGCGTTGCTCAATGTCTGCATGTGTGTGTGTGTGTGTGTGTGTGTGTGTGTGTGTGTGTGTGTGTGTGTGTGTGTGTGTGTGTGTGAGAGAGAGTGAAAGTGTGTATCTGTGTAGCTTTAGGCCTTTGCTAGGATGCCAAGGCCTCCAAGTGTCCCCCCCCGTCGCCCACTCTTGAAAAAAAAAGGGCTGACACAGAGGCACTTTGATGGCCCGACGACTCCAGAGGACGGCCCCTCAGAGAGAGAGGGGGCCGCGGTTGATCAGGCTCCGCCCGGCGCTGTGAAGGGAGGCAATCAAAGGACACCCAGGCTGATTTTTCTTTTTTTTTCCCCTCACGAAGCCTCAAACCTTCTCCCAATGCGACGCTGATGAAGGACGAAGCTCCAGCTTGTACTAGCCTGGCAGCTCTCCGCGGGTGTACTGCGTACTCTGTTCAGACAAGAGTGAAGCTCTCAGTCCCCCCCCACACACACACACACACTCACTCCCCAGTCCCCACACTGCCAACACCACTCTTCCACCCCCCATCCTCCTTTTTTTTTGTGAACATGCCCTGAACTACACTTTGCTTATGGGATTTGTAGCTGAGATGGGATCCAATGATGCAAAGCTGTTGGGAATGCTATTTTCAGCAAAGCAACACACACACACACACCCTCCTTCGCTCTGACCACGAGGAGTAACTCCGGGACACGGGAGCCGGTTTCCTGAAAGTAGTGTACGGCACAAAAAACTCGGTGACAGAATGGGAGCTGGGAGTTCTTGGCGTGGAACATTTATTAACGACATCGCAGAGTAGCACTTAACATGAGCCTCAAATATAAAGAAATAAATAAAAAAAGGTCAGAGGACAGGACAGCCCACAGGTGCTGTGCTGCTGCTGCCGAGGGACTAAAGAAGACGTGTAGCTTTACTTTCTTCGGGTTTCTCTCTTTCCTTCTCTTCTCTACCTCTTACAATTTCCTTTCACATCATCCTTGTTTTTCTCCCATCTTCCTCTTCCACTAGGCCTACTGAGTTCCAGTGATTAAATCAACACCACAGCGACTTGTTCTACTCCTCCTCTCTTCTAGGACTCCACACCAACTCTCCAACACACACACAGAGAGACACACACACACACATGCCATCCCACTGTGCAGAGGTTTGTGCTCGTGTCCCTGTGTGCGCAGGTTAAGGCCACCACCAGCCGTTCCCCATCTGCCAAATAAATGAGCTTCCTGCCGCCATCGATCCCCCTTCCCTCTTATCTGGCCTGATGGAGAGTAAGTGAGCGGCTCATTGTAGTGGACACTCACGCAGTCGCCCACTCGCCAAGTTAATGAGTTTTTATTGACTACAGCACCTGTGTTCCAGCCGGCAACTTATCAGGGTTAGTGCTGGCTTCCTGGGAGCAGGGGGGGCACATTTGCCCTTGTCCTCTCCCTCTCCTCCTCACCTCTCTCACCTGGCCTCTGCCCATCCCACCGCTATAGTTCATTAGATCTGCACAGCTTCATCTAGAAGCCCCCCACCCCCCGCTCCCTCTTCCACCCACCCACCCACCCACACACACCCACACACACCCCATGCTATTACACACACTGGAGGTGGGCAGGAATGGTATGTCTGGGAACGGTTTATGTCGGTAGCTATCACCTCTATGCTACAGTATGTCTGCTGTGTTCTACCGGTTGGAAAAATTTCTGTCTGCTTGTCACAAGCCTCAAAGCCCAAAGTCAAAAAATGAGAGCTACAATGAAGACAACCTCTTAACAGTCCATTCATGGTTCTGTTTGTTCAAATATTTTTTTTTACACTGACTTTTTTTCTGTGAAAAGGCCACTCTGTGTTAAATAGACGGCTGAGTCAAGGCCGAAAAAGCATTCAACATTCAAGCATTCAACCAGAACTCTCAAATGCGGCAAAGTTAAGACTCAATTCTTCTGAGAAGCCTGCACTTGACCAAAGCAGACAGCCGTATTAATCTTTCCCCCAACCTCCCCCCACGAAGCGTGGATGAACGAGAAGAGACAAAAGGCAGAATTTCGATTTATATTTCATCGCTGCCCTTTCCCTCCGACTCACTCGGGCCCTTCTGCTGCACTGCTCGGCGCAGTGATGGACACTGCGTTGAGGTTTTGCGGGCGTCCAGTCACAGCTCCTCGTGGTGGCGGTGACGTCTCCGGTGTCCCGGAGAGCAGCTGGAGGGACCAGCATGGTGACTGTTGACGTGACTCACAGCTTCCTCCACGACACTACGCCTGCTCTTAATCATCCAGCCACATGACGACGCTCAAAGATGAGTTATCAGAAATAAAAAAAAAATAATAGATTAAAGATGGATAGGGGTAAAAAAAACCCGAAAAACATCCAGGAGGTATGACGTGATGTGTAAGAGAGAGAGAAAAAAATCTGTAAATCTCAGTGGGGAAGTGCGATTTGAAGCAGTTCACGCTGTGAGGGAGAAAAGTGATGAAGTTTGGCTGGTGGCCCCCATGGGAGTTCGGAGAATAGGGGGAAATAATTGCAGGCAGCCATGGCTCCCACTTACAGCTACACCACTGCTTAAGGGCTCGGTCTACCATGAGAGAGGAGAATCAGAGAACACAGAAGAGGCTGAATCAAAGCACCTCTCCCAATGAGTGGTGATCTGTGATTCAGAGAATGGAGCAAGATGGAGATGTTTGACTTTGTAAATGTCAAATGTGTGTGTGTGTGTGTGTCTGTGTGAGTGTGTTTCCTCCCAGGAGTTTGAATCAGCAGCCTACACACAGCCTCCACCACCTGGTAAATGGGCTCCTGGTGACCTTGGCGATGTGAAGGCCAGTGCAAATTCCTTTCTGAAGCGTGTGCCCAACTTTATGCTTCTCCTCCTCAATTGTCCCCCTAAAGTGCTGTCTCTCTTACACACACACAGACACCCACACACATACAAACACACACACACACACACACATACTGTACATTCATATAAATTACCGCAGCTGCCACTGAATGAAATGATTCATTTGTGCTAGAGGGTATCACAGTTCCTGTTACTCCTCACAGAGGCAAGTCACCCCGGCCATGAATATTCATCCGGTGCCTGGAACGGGTGCAGGCGGGCGCACAGTCGCAGCGTTCTGTCATCGCGTCACGCTCCACTCGCTGTCTCATTCCGCAGCCTTTGCGTAAGGGACTTGGTGATATGGCTCAGCCTCCGCTGAGACAGTGGGCGCAGGGAAATCACAGGAACACAGCTGTAAGGTGAGCCAGGATGAGTGTGTGTATCTTGGGTGCCTGTGGCCCTGGTGTGATCTCTCTCACACACACACACACACTATGCCTCTCTCACCTGGCACAGTTGTGAGCTCTGGCAATGCTCTACCAGTTGTAGTCTTTTTTCGCGGTTGTACTATCCAACTTAATGGAAACAGATTCTGTCACTGAGAAGGAGGGGCGTCCAACCTCATTTGTGATGATAAGCACAGAGTGGTACTCGGTATGGAACACTCAGGGTGCAGGGGAAGGGCATACTTTTAGGCGGAGTTTGCGTCCGCAGAGTTCATGAATATAATAGATAGAAGGATACCGCACACGATGACTAAGGCAGGGACAGTTTTTAAGTATACAACTGTGTGACTACTGTCGCCAACAGAGCTGTGTTATCCCCCGGGGAGGAAGGCGTCAGGGGAGAGCAGATGCCGTTCATTCATGATTTATTTCCATCGGCATGTTTTCTCCCTACTTAATCCTCAGGAGAGCCGGGTTACATCAGCACCATGCTTGGGGATGAATTAACATAGAGGTTTAAGGGGAAAACAATACCGCTTAACATCAAATACTCCCAGGTCAGAGGGATTTACAGCTCTTACTGGACACAAGTATTTTTTTACACCAAAAGCACGTCTTTCCTGATGTTAACAGCGAAGAATCCGAAAAGTGCTTGTGATAGTCCAGTCAGATTTGACACATTGGTGATCTTCTCAGTTCATATTTCAGACTACGATTCCCGTCTTCGTACATCGAAAATAAATAAATAATCAACCAAATCTAATCTGAGAAGCAAAACAAAACACGCACATTGCAGTCCGCTTAAGGGATTAAAATATTACTGGACATCTCAGAGGACCGGGGAATCAGTGGCGTCACGGGGCGAGCGATGCGTAATGCGCAACCTTAGCACATGGCAACTTCGGTGCATCTGTTAACACCCGCTTAAATGTTAACATTTACTTTCTCTGCATGCAGGAAACTCAGAGGGTCTGCTACTTTGCTCATGCAAGAATGACTATGGGTACCAGGCTAACGGTCAAATTGCTCGAAACAGTCAAACGGAATATACTCCGTACCCATGATCGTAACACTACAAAGTATGCCGCCAACCGCCTTTTCAACACCAAAGTTAAACATGTTTAAACATCAGCTGGATATAAAACAACAATTTCTGCTTAACTATAATTAACAGCTTTAAAAGAAAATAAGCAGATATTTTGACTTACGGAAATGAAACGCAACAGGCACCAGGAGGCACGCGTAATGGAAACGGGCAGCCATTCTGCATCAGTTTGAGCGCGGTCGGGTGAAATGACCGTAAAATAGTAATTTAGTCTGAATATCCGATGAGTTTTACTGGATCCTAGTAGCCTTCCCACTGGCTAGAACCCACTGGAGAGATCGGACATCGCGCACGGAGAAGCAGCAAGTGAATGGCCCGGGATGAATCTTGGAGTAAGCGTCTGCGGTAGGGGCGGGGGAGGCAGTCCGATTCAAATGCGTAATCTCACTAGGTTGAAAACTACCATCAACTGCAAGGTATTGATAAGGGTCAGATTTATTTTCTGCCACGTTTTCTTAAAAACGTAACAAATAGAACTAAATAAGATGTAGTCTATAGCCTATGTTTTTGACCAGCCACAGTAAAACCATAAATGTACTATGGCAAATGCTGATATCTCTCTGACACAGATTAAGATGTTTGATGCGTATAAACGAATGTTGAACTGTCCGTCGTAATCCCGTCCACAGAGAATGCAAACGTCACAGGGCCACGGGTATGTGGGAGGAATAAAGCCTGCGTGGATTAGAACCACATACACACCGAGCCAGCCTGTAGATTTTATAGAAATTAAAATGAGTGCAGACAAAACAACAGATTGAACATTGTGATTTTCTTTTTTATTCCAAAACGTCTAGGGTAAAAGAAACAGGTGTAAAATATACAACATAGTCCAAGCATTACGAACAAAACCACGATGGAAAAATGACAAAACGTTCAAATCTGTTCATACACAAAACAAGAGCTAAATCTGAATATGCAACGTTTGGAGAGGAAAGTAGTTATATATAGCGTTATGTGCAAGCCTCGATAGGACATTCACGTCTATTTGTTGCTAAACCCTGATAAGTATCAATCTTAATGAAAAACAAAAGTTGGAAGGAAAACCTTGATTTATACACTGCAATTGCTGGTCGAAACCTGCATATAAGAATAATGTGTACTTGACTAATTGAAAAAAATAATAAAACAAAACCGTAAAGGGTTACTTCAACAATCCAAGGGTTTGAACTTCCAGTAGCTACAACATACAGATGGTCAAGCTACTTGACCAAGGGTCGTTTCAGAGATGGAATCTAACCAAGAATGCTGTAATTTAGTGCGCTGATTCTTTCTGACAAGAACAAAAAAAAAAATCGTCCTAGTCCATCTAGACCAGGTATACATGAATTTAAATGAGCACAGCTCCTTAGCATGCTGAGCTTAATCATTATTTAGTCTAAACCAGCTGCCCAACATAAAAAACCTTTTTGTGTGCCAAAATGTAACATTATCTACGGAGGCAAAGAAAACAGGTGGGACCTTTGCGATCTTCAAGAGGGGAGATGTGAACATATCCACATTTAAAGTATGACTGATGAGTTTTGAAGGCCTTGTTTAGGAAGCCTTTTTTTGATGACAGTGCTTCACTGGGTCTACAGTACCACCTTACAAAGTGTTGGTGTTGCGCACAAACGCACACATTTTCAGGCATTTCTCGCAGACAACGAGAATGTGAGACACATAGAACAAGGGCAGATTCCTTGGTCTTAAAACCTAAAACAAGAGCTCAGATTCTCATCAGTAAACAATACAAGTGCTATTCCTCTGACTGAAAAAGCTTTGTTCTTCATAAGTGACTGTGAAATCAGCACATCAATGCAATGACCAGTGCCACTTCTCTCTTCACACTTCTACATATTACCTCGGATTTCTTTAATCACATCCTCCCACCCCTAAATAGCACTAAGGTATATTAAGGGAACAATTGACCACTCAAACTGTAGAACATTGTTAAGGCACTTTCTGTTAAGGTTACACTCCAGGTTATGGGAGCTATATTCTGTTATAATTTTTAATTTGACACCACAATCAATAAGTCCTCCGGGGATGATCGAAACCCCAAATACACTAATCAGGATTTGCTTTGGGAGGAAGTGGAAAATAAAATACATCTTTAAAGGCCACATTGACACAAATCAGTACCTTTAAAAGAAACAATAGTCTTGCAAATTGTGGGACATTTACAAAAGATAGTGAAGAGAAAAAGCAGCATATGTAAAAATAGCATGATAAATAACAAACCTAGTTATCAGATTTACTGCCATCTAGGGACTGAAGCGAAAACTGCACGCTTACAAATTGAATGAGACATCTCTTAGTAATAACAGATCTCGCTTGATTTGCTATGGAAAACAACTTTGACTTTGATAACTCAAGCATATGTTGAGAGTATGATTAATGTGAGAAGCTGGTGGATTGTAAGGACCTTGGAAAAATCGAGGGAGTGGGGGACGCAACAAAAAAAACTAAACGCGGACGGCCATTTTCCCTGTTTGCCTGGACGCCACAATCATATTCTTGATTGACTAATGTACACGGGTGCTTCAGCTTCCTGCTTAAACTAACACATAAAAACAGATCAGAAAAGAACTTACATTAACATATGAACACTGTACAGTTCTGTAAAGCCTATGCAAAAAGTAGTCAGTCCTACAGGAAATACAACCCCCTCTCGCACACAAAACAAAACTACTTTTCAACCAGATGGAAATGTCTGTGGTACAAGAGGACTTTTAAAGAAATAAACTCAGTGTTTCTGGTAGAGGCATCATCCTGTGCATATGTACCTTGTTATTCCTTTCAGTTTGTGAAACAAAAATAGAAAACCAGGGAGGAATTAAATGAAAATGTAGCAGTTTGTGGGGTGGGAAAAATAAAGAGATCTCTATATAGTTGCAGTCCTCACTGCAGTTGTCTGTCTGGCCAGTAGGCAGCATGGCAGAGTGCTGAGAAATAATCTGCAGAACATCTTCCAACCAACATAGCACACTAGCGAAACACTGAAAGGTCCATTTGGTTTTCTTTTGCCTCTGCCTTCTTGATGCATTGCACAAAAGTTAGTTGACTTGCAATGGTCACTTACAAAAATAAAAGAGCAACAACCTTCTCATTTTCATGTGGTTCGTCATACAAGACGAGAAATGACAAACTTTAGGATGAGGTGGTACGTTGAGTGCAACTGCAGCCAACCAAAAAAAAAAAAAAGCTAGTAAGCATAAACACAGGATCAGAGTGCCAATTTCCTCCATCATCCAAGCCACCGTCAAAATCCCACAAATCCCAAAGAAAGACCGCAGAAGAGCAGCTGGGGGGAGGGAGGGGGGTCATCAAGGGTGAAAGGTCAAAGTCAGGTGTGTGTGTATGTGGAGGGACAGGCTGTACAGGTAAGGGTCTACATAGACAAGATGAATGGAGCTGCAGGGAGACGCAGAAAGGAAGTGTGTGTGTATTTGTTTGTGTTTGAGTGTGTGCGTGTGTGTGCATGTGCGTGTGTGTTTGATTATGGGTGAGGGGTAATTTGAGGAGCACATTGTTTGGGTAGGCTATGTGCTATTGTGTGCGGGGCTAGTGGTTGACCACTAGGCCCTGCAGCATCATCATGAGGCGGCGAGCCCTCTTGCTGAGCGGGCTGAGCGGCTCCTGCTGCAGGAACTGGAAGAGCTTCTGCCGCACCTGGGCCAACACCGCGCTCATGTGGTCCCGCGTCACGGGGTCACCGTGGTCCAGATTCATCACGGCGTCCTCCAGATAGCTGAGGGGAGACCAGAGAGAGAGAGACGGTCAGCGCTCACCACAGGACCCACATTCATCCTCTTTCACACCATCTTGCACTACATCCTCGTTGGGGACCGAAAAACTAACATTAATCTTTTAGTAGTAACATCGGAACCTGCAAACTCAGTTACGGAATTTTGGTCCCCTGTAAAAATGTCCACTTGATATGTTTCTTACCTATAAAGAGGCATTGAACAATATTTAAAACAGAAATAAAAAGAAAAGAGCCCAGTTTTGAATGATTACACTATATAATAAACCTTGCCAGTTATTGAATTCTCACAACAGATATTTCATATGAAACACCAGTCATGCAATCTATTGGGCATCAGTTATAAAAATGTAACACACTGGTTATATAAATGAACTAATACAGGCTTATGACATTTTTTGGGGGGAAAAGGCCAGTACGTCAGCACAATGCTCCACAAACAGAGTGGACTCAAATGGGCATGGTACACAATTAACAGTTTGTTGTTAAGGCTGCATCCAATCACCACACCTCACAGATTATGGATTTCTTCTTTTTTTCTGTTTGTCAGTTCCACCCGCACTGTTGGCATCCCCGCCTCACCCCTTGTGTTTTGCCCGCCTTGTGTTGGAATGAGCTCTTTGATCTCCGCCGTCGGATCACTGGTCTGCCTCAAAGCACTAATCTGGTTAGCCCGAGGCAGGTTTTTCCATAAACCTGTCTCCGGACTCCTAGGCCACCTCTGGAGATTAATTGAATTTCAGCGACGCCCCTGGTGGGATGGATGGATGGATGGATGACCGGCTCCGGTAATGCACAGGGGTCAACCACAAAGGGTGCGCAGGGGCAAGCATTTCGCACATTTGTGTGACAACATGTTCTAACACTCGTCCTCCTCGTCTACACTCTGCTGCCACTGCGTTGTTGCGTATGCTACGCATTCCTGTTGATTCTTAAAGCCTGTTCTGGGATGAAGCGAGGGGGGTTTTTCTCTTCCCACTCTCCCTTTGTGGGACATTGCAACCTCCATCAGGATTAAGAGCGCTGCCACCTGTCTGAATGGAGATATTCGCCATCTGCCTTTCAACTCGAATGACTCGCCGTTGGCTGGACGGCCGCTGGCGGGGTGGGGGCGGATGGGCGGGTAGGAGCGCATATTCCGGAGAGGTCATCTTAATTACCTTACAGGCACTCGTTAAGATTAGAGCATCTGATTAAAAAAGGAGGAAATGCAATACAACGACCTGAATAACCCGCTTACAGTGTGTTGCCCACGCGCACGCTCCAGATGGCCCGGCCAAGATGCTACGCATCAGATTGTTATAATAATTTCACATCTGCACAGCGCACTCCAATACATTTAAGCCAAAAGGACCGTGCTTCCCACGTCCCGTCCCCCCCACCCCCTCTCACTGTAATCTTGAGGCTTAAGTGCCATCAGCCTCCGGGGTGAAGGAAGGATGCTGCTCATATTTTAACCCCTTGGGGGTGGCTTAACCACCTCATCAATATGGCAAAATAAACTGGACTTGGACCAATATCTACAGTACAAGTCATAAAAATAGACATACAGTGGCATGCCACGGATGTTCCCCGGTCGAGCAAAGGAAAAATGAAGCAATGTTGACTGTACTGTACTGTCCTTATGCGTCTTGAAGGCCAGACCCCTAAACATACACACTTAACATATGGTTATAGATACACATACTCACACCGACCCCCCACGCACAGATGGTGATGTATTGGAACATCTGGGCTGTGTGAGCTTTAGGTTATGCGAGATGTGATTCGTGCCGTAACGAGACAAGTGGACGGCGGTCTGTAAAGGCAGTAAAGGGAGTTGGCAGCGGGCGATCCGTGTGTGCGCCTGGACTTCGGGGGCTTGGCCGACTCCCCTGGCGGGCGTTCAGGCCCAGCGCCAGGCTGCTGAGAGGCTTAATGGCTGTAGTCAAGAGTGGCACGGCGTTAAGGACTGAGGTATGTCCCAGGTTTACCGTTGGGGAGAGCCCATAAAGGCAGGACTTAAAACAGGAGGACGGACAAAAAAAAAAGAGAGAGCCCCGTTCACTAGAGGCACTGATGACCAGGTTGTAATGACGTAGAGATCACCTTCACACACACACACGCACACACACACACACACACACACACCTAATGTTTGGACTGGGTGTCCATTAGGATGCACCATCTCACTCCTAGGACCTTGTGTGCAGATGTGTGTTTACCTGGGCTTACTTTGTGCAAAGGGATTTTTGTCAAGGTGAAAATATGTCTATGTGACCGTGCAATTGCACTGGGACATGCTCTCATAATTATAACTTGGATATTTCAGTCCTTAAAGCAAGAAAACCATCTGCGCCTGACGTGGTCAGAAATGTCCAAATCCATTATGTATAATTATGCATTCTCCAATTAAAATGAAATTCTAATTGACAATGTTAATGGCCTGGCCAATGCCTTAATTCTAGCCCCAGTGCCTGAGAACTTCAAAGTCCTGAAATTTCAGTTTTGTTAGAAGTCTATTGAGCCATTAACGAAATACTAGGCCCAACCTTCACATACTGCTAAAACTCTTATCTACGTGCAACCTGCGTTGTGTTTAACCTGTATAATAGTTCAGCCCTGCACACGCACGGACTTGAACCTGCCAACAGCTGCAACTCAGATCGGGAGTCGAGCATGCCGACAATTGAGCTAAAAAAGCTCACTCTTGAGGCGTCGGGAGTGAGGTTTACCCAAGTTCCACACGCACAGCTAAGCTAGCTGGCATCCGTAACATACGGAAGCACGCGCGCAATCCCATACACAATCCCAAACTGGAGGAAGAAGAATGACAGTGGGGTGTTGCTGGTCTCCTACCTAATTTTGAGCTCGGTGCGCGTGCCGAGGTTGGTGGAAAGCTGCTGGATGAGCGACAGCAGGACGGGCTGGATGAGGGGGCACGGGTGCTGGCCAAACACCTGCTGAGAGTCGATGGTCTCACACACGTACAGAACCAGGTTCAGGTCAGCAGCAGACAAGGCCTGTTGATGGGGAAAGGGAGGATTAGTGAGAGAGGGATCACGAGAGAGAGAAAGAGAAAGAGAGATAAAGACAGAGATGGAAGAGGCAGGAAGGAGGAGAACAAAAATAAGACAGCGATTGAGACAGATGAGGAGAGGGGGAGAGGAACTGAGTCAATCAATATCAGAATCGCTTAGTCTGCAATCTGCTAGACATCCTGATTAAACTGACCCCCGGTATGCAACATGTTTGAGGAGTATGTAATTATGTAGTGTAGTGACTGACCAACTGCTTTGAGCGCCTCTCTGTAAGCTAATGTATACATTTCCATACACATAGGAGGTCAAGACGAGGCAGAGGGGTACCTTCCCAAGGATTTGCACACCAAGGATATGTGGATGCATTCACAAATTACCTGAGCTCACCCAAAGCTTCAATTATTTAAAAAGACTAAGTAAGACCAAACTACTTTTTTCCAAGAAGAGCATAAGCTACTTGGTGAGACTTCCATCTTGGCATCTGTTCATATTCAAACGAGAGCAGAATAAATCTTGGCCTACATGGAGCATTCACAACAGCCTTTGGTTAAACAAAGGCAGCATGAACACAACCCATTCTCCTGAGTCCGACACAGCTCTCTGGCTGTTAAGTAGTCTAGCCCAGCGGTTATCAACCGGTGTGCTGTGGAATTTTGAGGAACCCAAAACATTTATTACACTCATTAAATGGCTATTTTTTAACTCACTATTTTTTAACTTAAATCACTGTGGACTGTAGTCTCTGCTCATCTACACACTGCATAGAGATGTGTGGGCATGAGAAGGAACACTCCCCTTATTGCCTAGATAATAATGTGTGGGACATACTTTACAACCAGTAACCATAAGCCAGTGTTGCTTTGCCATTTCAGTTTGATCTTTGGTGTGCCTTAGCCCCAAAAAGGTTGAGAACCTCAGGTCTAACCTACAGGCAGCTTGTGTGTGTGTGTGTGTGTGTGTGTGTGGGGGGGGGTATTTCATGTATATTACATGAGATAATGTAATAACAGCATCATTTTGAGAGCCTGGTTGAGTTAGTCTGGTTAAACTAGCTAGCAGTTGGCAGCAGGTGTTTTATCATTAGGTGGTTGTCCACAGCAGACACATTCTTTCTGTACTTTAACACAGCTGTACACAACTTGCATGCCACTGTGGAACAATTAGCTGACTACCGCCTACAGCCCCGACAACTGAGTTTAATAGTCCCCTAGACGAAACCCCCCTAAATACAGTACACAGATATGAGGAGGACGAGCGGACCTGCTGGAAGGCCTGGTTGAGCTGTCCCTGCTGCAGCAGCTGCAGGATGGCTGCCTGCTGGCTCTGGTAGTCCAGGTGGGCGGTGGGGATGGGCGTGCCCGCGGCGGAGCGCATGGCCTGCATGATGCTGGAGGTCACCACCGCCTGCTGCTCCTTCATGGCCATGCTCACCTCACCCTTCACAATCCGCTGCACCTGCGTCAGGATCGAGTCCTGCAGACTGGACGGACACGCGAACACACACACACACACACACACACACACACACGCAGATAGGGGGGAGAGGACAGAAGGAGACAGCACTCATTTACAAAGCCTCATGAAAAGCTCAGCTGTTCACAGAGCTAGCTGGTTATGCTCAAGGCCAACTGAGAAAGTGAATTTCAGAGTGGTAAGGGAAAATTCCAAATAATAACACAAATGTTATTAGCAGATCAGTCTAGAAGACTATGCAAACAGAATATTAATTGTGGCTCTCCACACCACTTTAAACACCATGAATTTTGTTGAAGGTGAGCCAGGGCTAAATTGAATTTGCTGGGAGAAATTAAACCCTGGCTTAAGGTTTGTTTGTGCACAGCGATCCATTTGCTGGCCACTCGATACAAGAGGATTCAAAACGCTGGCTAAGATCTCTGTCTACACCATCAATCAAGAACTTCCTATATTTTCAACATATTTTTTTTACCATCATATTTTTTTTTACCAACATATTTTCCAACCTACACATGTAGTGCTTTCAAACTAACTAACTGAACTAAGTTCAACTGGCCTTGCCATATCCCTCAGGAAGAAAACCAACTGTTGCTATACATTGTCAAAGAAAATGTATGAGTTGGTAAATCAAACAATTCCAATCGTGTGAAAACAATGTTTGCTTTGCGCAAAACTGAAATTGGTTGTTCTTCTTTTCATCAAAAACTCCATTACCGAACATTTGCATTTTAACCAAGGCAAATGAGTGCTTAATGGGATAAAATGCCCACCCCAGGATGACGAGTTGATTTGAGGATATTGTCATTCTTTTGTAAACTTCTTCACATTATATTAGGTTACTAATGTGTTGCGCACCCTAACGTTACTCCTGAAATGCCCCAATTTGTCTGGTTAAAATAAATTATTTCTGGGCACCGAGCAAGCAAGAACAGAAATAAACAAAAATCTTGGTGGAAACCCTCTACAGAATCTACCGAATTCATAGCATGTAAGGAAGGAATATAATGTATAATTCAGCAAATACATACTGCAGGTATTTAACATTCTCAGCGAGTGACCAGGAGAAAGTAAAAGAGTTGTAGCAAGAGAGACGAGACAGGAGGAAGTGAAGCTGTACGAGAGGACGATGAGCAGGGAGGGCTGAGGGGAGATGAGATGAGCGCGGGAGAGGCGGCTTACTTTCCCACGACCATGTGGAGCTGGTGCTGGACCTCGGAGCGCACGCTGGCCGTCACGGTGCTGGCCAGCTGGTCGGTGGAGTTCTGGAAGGAGTCCATCATCTGCTGGAGCTGGCCAATCACGGGGTCCCGTGCCTCCTGCTCCCGCTGCTTCCTGTTCTTCACATGAGTCTCAAGCTGCTGGATGTCTGCAGGGGGACGGCAGAGAAGACGCGCTCAGAACAACGAGGGGCGATCTCACTCTCTCTCTCTCTCTCTCTCTTTCTTGCTCTCTCACACACTCTCACACACACACACACACACACACTAGGAATAGAGACATCACACAATAACACACACCTACTGCACACTCAGCTCGGACACACACACACACACTCACTTATTGCACACTCTGTTGCATACACACGTACACCAATACTTTGAGCCCTCAGCCCACACTCACTCTCTCATCCATCACACCAAGACACACTCCGCAGCAGCAGTCCAAACACTCATGTGCACGTCTCAGCTATCACACATTCAGCTACACATGCGCGCAGTTCCCAAACTCCCCAAACACACACACACTCATACACACTCCCTTGAACACTCCCTTGCACTTGCTCCTGCCAAGCAAAGAAAGTGGATAGAGTAAAAATAAAGAGTTGTGAGCATGCACACGCACACACGCGCGCACACGCACACACACACCTCCTATATACTGTGAATATTTAAAATTCAGCAAGATACAAAGAGCTTACCACAGTAGGCCCTAAAACATTGACCTTGCATTCACTCAAAATATACTTAAATACTCAACCAAATGTCAATCTCTGGATTTATAACAAGAATATGCAGTCTTGGATGCATGCTAGAGACCTAACAGCATAATCAGCATAATCTAAAGTTAACCGATCTCTTCTCAAATAAGACACAGACTTGCACCGAAGCGCTGGGTGGCAGAACCCCATGTGTAGCCTACTCACACTCATGGGTTCCCTGTTTGAAGCTGTCGTTGATCTGCTGGAACATGGACTGGCATCCGCGCTCAAACACGGGCAGCACGATGCTCTGGAACGCCTCCTTGTAGGCTGCCTGGATGGGCCCCTGCATGGCCTCGGCTGCTGCGCGCCCAATGGCGTCAGTAGTGTTCTGGACAGAGGGAGGGAGGGATGGAGAGACATACATACTGAACAAGAGGAAGACAGCCAAAGACACTGTTTAAATGAGTCATCAAGAGAGAGAGCAAGGGAGAGAGAAAATGGACTTCTTACAAAGACTTCTTGTATGAAGATTGCAAAGGGAATAAGCCAAAGATGGAATGAGGAAATATATAGAGAGAGGGGAGATTGAGAGGGTGAGACAGGAGACAGAGAGAGAGACTGAGAGGAGCTGACAGAAAAGGAAACTCAGAGACAATGCAGAAGGACAGGGAGCAAGGGAGAGGAAAAAGGTCAGGAAAACAGGCAGAGTTGGAAAGAGAAACTTAAAGAGATAGAGAGCTAGTGCGACAGTGTGTGTGTCTGTATCTGAGAGTGAGTGAGTGTGTGTGTCTGTATCTGTGAGCGTGACTGTGTATTTCTGCGAGCGTGCCTGAGTGAGTGTGTTTCTGTGGGTGTGCACGTGTCTGAGTGAGTTTTTTTTTTCTCCGAGTTTGCATGTATGTGTGTTCCCGTGTGTGTGTGTGAGTGTGTGTGAGACTGAGAGTGTGTGTGTGTGTGTGTGTGTGTGTGTGTGTGTCAGTGGGGAGAGTGAGCCGGAGTGAGTAGTGCCACGGACGGCTTTACCCACAGAGCGCGTCTCTGGAAAGGGCCTGAATAATTCAGCGCTTCAGAGGGAGCTGTCAGACTAATCCTTTTGATACAGCGGCTTCTTGTTTCAACAACATTCCCAAAACTGCATTTCAAAAACAAATTATTTTTGAAATCTTATATATTTGAAGATTTTGTCAGGGGGTCGGGAAGATTTATACAAGTATTTATAGAAATGGCTCTTGATGTTGCGTCATGGCTACCCATATCACTGAGGGCCCTTTACGTACATACCAAGGCCAAGCAAAATGTAACACCCAATATGCAGTTATGGGGAATCTTAGAGGAGGTTTACCCAACAGACTAAGGGCCCATCTACACGACAGTGACAGCAGGGCTGGTTAAGTTTAGTCACGTTTTGGCCTTGCGTCAATGATGACAACTGTGTTTCCGGGGCTTGACGATGGTTTCTAGAGTGCAAAGATTTCAAATGGATGCTTTGACAATGCTGTTCAGTTGTAGGCTGCAACTTGCAGGCTATGCAAGAAAAGGGCACGGTCACTTGATTTCAAGTCTGTGTGGATGCAAAACTGCTTGAAAACACACAGAAGAGGGAAAGAGATAGAAAGAAAGAAACATCAGACAATAACATCAGAAATCCCTATGAAGACGACCCCTAAACAGAGTTTTGCTGAGGATTGAGAAATGGGTGTGAAACCTCACTGCCACTGACCTTTGATTTGACCACCTTGGTGACGTTTTCTTTGAGTGTGCCCTCCACGGCGGCGAGCTTGGCGGCGATAGTGTTGCTCAGCTGTCCGGTGACGGGCTCCAAACTCTTGGAGATGGCTGGATGGGTCACAAACACAAAAGCAGCTCAACTCAAGAGCCTGAGGAGGAGGGCTGCCAAGAAAGATATCTATAGGTACAGTTTCAGAGCCTGCCGAGGAAAGATAGCCTAATAGTATAAAATACGCATTAAATATTAAAGCTCTTAGCCACAAGAAAGCTTTTATCAATGGCCCACCAGGAGAATGTTGCTTCAAAGGTTGAAATACATCCGTAGTATTATTGAGATTCTGTTCCCCCGGTTGTTAACTTTTTTTTTTTTTTTACAGGGTTTACTTAATAGCCACATCAGACCATCAGAAATTGGCAGTGCAAGTGCAGTGTCTCTGTGTACTAGTGCTGGGCGGTATACCGGTTCACACCGAATACCGGTGTATATTTTCGTAATGATATGAATTTTTAATATACCGCCATACCGGTGTATTTGATTACACTGTGGGCGGAATGCTGCGTCGCGCGTCATTGTTTCAGACGGGACCCTTTTCAGTGTTGCGCTTCTAAACACGCATGGTGAAAGTAAACAGTGGAGCCTGTAGCACAAGATACCTCACGTTTTCCCTTTAATTATGATGCTGAAGGCTTAATTTTTCCTTGGGTGTTGCACAGAATATCTTAAATTGTCCCCCTAGTTAACGAAAAGCGTTACTGGTCTTAATAACCTACATTGAAAGGGATTTTCCAGTAGGCAAAAAAAAAAAGAGATTGTTCACCGCTGTAACTAGCTAGCTGGCTAGTAGGCGAACCCACCGAACACAGGAATACTTTATGATCTTATAATTCATCTTACCTTAATAACATTCGCTGAAATTATCCAAGTAGCAAGTAAAGCATGTTACAGACATGAACTGAACAATACTAGCTGGTTAGTTAGTCATGATCTTGACTGTCATCAGTGCACTGAAACGAACTTTTGTGTTTACATTTTGCTTAGCGAACCGTAACATGATAGGCTAACAAGACATCCACGTGAATTCTGTAAACGTTAGCCTACCACTAACGTTATATGTAGAGCACACAATAACAACACGGCATGATTCTGATGGGCCTATTTGACAGAGTAGGCATATTAGCGGAGCAGTCTCTTCACTTAGTCACACTTGTTTTATATTTCCTTTTTATATTTACTTGAAAACAGTGTACTTGGGCTTGAACTTGAAGCATAAGTATTTGCACTACTTTTTGTGTAGGTTTGTGCAATTTGCATAGTAAAAGTTCTGTATTTTGACTGCAATTGCCCATTAGAATCATGATGCCTCTTTGTAAACAGCATCATGGCCATGCAACCTGTAATACTACTACTAGTGTGGAATTATTCTACAATATTCACTCATTATGACAGTAAAATAGGCCATCCTAAGTCAATCTACTGCAGTAATTCCTTGGTCAACCAAAATGTTGCGAACACTTGATTATGCATGGAAAAAAAATACCGTCATATACCGTGAAACCGTCAGAATTTTGAAAAATACCGTGATATACATTTTTGGCCATACCGCCCAGCACTACTGTGTACCCAAAGCATAGACCTTTGTTAATCCTTCTGTGCACAGAAGCCACAGAAGAAATTGTAAGTTATTATAATTATAATCAGGGTGGGCAAAACACAAAATTTGTCGCATTTAATGCTGATTAAAAAAGGGATAAGGGGAATAGGAAGTGACTAAAGAGGAAAAAGCCTGAAAGGATATGGAGCAGTGAAAATCAAAAGTGAACCCTGTGATTGTCCTGATGAAGTTATCAGAAGTTTTCGAAGTATATCGAAATATACTATTGCCTACGTTCTAAGCTTCTATAGCCCAGGCTATGTCTATGAATTCAATTTGATTGAAAATCTTAAGCCCTGTGTGAAATCGGGCAGGTACGCTGATACAGAAGTGAAACATTGAGGGGGGGGGGGGAACAATAGCAGCAGCACTGACTCTGTGGGACGGTCTTCTTCATCTCGTCGCGCAACACCTTGTCCAGGCGGTTGGAGAGGGTGGCGCCCAGGCTCTGGGCCAGCTGCTGGGCCAGCTGCTCCTGCAGCTGCAGGTGGCGGTGCTGCTGCTCTGCCAGAAGACGTTCCATCCGTCGCTCTGCAGCGCAACGGGGGGTCAAGGACGCAAACACTTCCCGCTGCGCAGATGGACATGCCCTGGATTCCAATTCTGGATTATTTTTTAAAGAGAAGCACTCCACCCCCCCCCCCCCCCCCCTTACCCCGCCATCCCCCTGGCATGTGTGGCCTTGGGGAAACCTGTCAACGTTGACGGGTGTTACATCAGAGCAAAGTTTAGAGGGGTGGTGTGAAAGCCTTGGGAGGACTTTGCCTTGGAATTGGAATCCAGTGATGGCTAACATCCCATCTCTGAAGGAGATTCGATAGCTACCATAGCACTGCATAAAAGTTTCCCTCAGGGCACTAATTAAAGTTTTATACATTTTCTATGCTCAGGCGTAGAATGGGTGGAACATTTTTGTGACAGAAACACCAAGTTGAAATGAATCCCTAAGTGAATTGCCTTTAAAAATCTAGTGTTCTCATCCAGTATATGAAGAATTCATACATCAACCCTGCTGATTAGGAGATAGGTCAAATATGCCATCTGCAATATTGGAACATCTGTGAGACCTCAAAATGGGGTGGAGAAAAGTTTTGAGAGAGAGATCAAAGTTTGAAATCCTTAACTTACCCAAATTAAACGCAAATCAACTAATACAACCTTGCTGCTCTAAATCTATACCCCTACAGTGCTCTTGCCCTAATCCTACACACCTAGGACTTTTTAATCAGATGCTCTATAAGGCCTTCTGAAGTGCTTCTTTGAACTGCCGCTAAACCCAGCAGGAAGGCACGCTTTAACCTCTGTCTCTCTCTCATGCCCTACAGGTCTGGGCTTTGGCTGGTGAGCGTGCGAGTGGTGTGGGCTCCCCCTGGTGGAAAGGATACGCTCTTGCTCCTGTTGGGAGAGCATGACGTGCTCGACGTGGGCCATGACGGAGCTCTGCACGCCGTCCATGTGGCCCGTGAGCCGCTGCAGCAGCTCCAGCTGGCTCTGGCGCAGCTCGGCCAGCTCCCGCTGCTGGCTCCGCATCAGCAGCAGCATCTCCTCGTACATCTCAGGGCTCATCTACACACACACACACACACACACACACACACACACACAGGTGAGAAGTGTACCTCCACACAGACAAGTTAGGAGTGTTTGTAACACACACACACAAATAAGGAGCGGCTCACATACATCCACAGGGAAAACATACCCAACATCCCACCACTCCACACCACAAAGGTGGGAAGAGAGACAAGCACACATAAACACAGGTATACTGTACATATACAGTATGGATGTAACTGTTGCCTGTGTTAACGGTAAAACACGATAAAATTCTCAACGATAACAATTACCATTATGATTTTAATTATCTTAATTACTGCAGCCAAATCCTCCTATGTAGGCGCACAGTCGAAGCATGCAATGTGGGCTTGTTATGGGTTTGAAATCAGGTGCCACCTGCTACACATATTTCATGATGACACAAATAAACCTGGTTAGATTTTTGGATCCGTGGTGCATTTTCGCAGGCCTACTCTCACAGGAATGGTTCTCCATTGAATCTACCAAAATGTATTCATGTGCTTTCATCAGGTCCCTTTCCACAGGTGTATACAATCAAGCACCGAGATTATGAATGCAGACTGCATGGTGATGATTAAATACACCTGTGGAAAGGGACCTGATGGAAAAGTGGCATAATACTTGAGCGCTTTAACTTTTTTACCACTCGTCTGATATTTGCATACAGCTGCCTTCTGCATCTTGGAAGTTTGTCGTAATTAATAATCTAGTAGGCTACAGCGAAATACAAATTGTGACGACCATTCATTCACAATAATGTTGTAAAGATGTTGTCGGAAGTTTACATAGGCTAGTTTAAACTATATGTCTTTCTTGTCTCCCATGCCTGTAACATGCATCCCAACCAGGATGGATGAATGAAACATTACGCACATTCTACTTCGAAATTCTACATTTAAATAATTCCTGAACATTTTTGTTCATAACTGAAAATGTGACTGTATGAGGACAGATGTAGGTTGACAGTGACAAAATATTTGAAGAATATAGCTTTAAGTGTGGTCAGATCTCTTTGTTTAAATATTATAAATGAAGCATAAAATTTACAGTGTACAAGATACAATTTCAATCAAAGGAGTTGCAGCTTTCTTTAGTGACCGTCAATTTACTAACTTTACCTCAGACGCTAGGCCATCAAACTTCTACTAGTTAATGTTTTCTCTCTCCCTCAGCACGAGTATAAAAGGGAGACTTCTGCTTTAAGGAGCCACACCATGTTTATGACCAAACGTTAAGCTATTCTGTTGACTCAGTTGTGTTGCTATTGTGCATGCAGTACTGGGCAATTATCAGCTCTGTCTATCATTGGTAGTAGGCTTAGAAACATTTTCAGCACATTTGTGAAACAAACAAACAACAAAAAAATCATGCGATAAAACTGTTAACCATGATAATCTTGACCGTGATTTCGGTCACTATAATGGTCATGTTAATATGTTCATACCGATACATCTCTGTACTGCACAAAGCAGGCATGCAAACAACATATCTATGCACAGATGGACACAAACAGAGGTGGATGGATGTATGCACAGATGCATGTACACACACCCACATGTGCCCGCAAACAGAGACACACACACACACACACAGAAGAGGCTCTAAGCACACAACAGTGAAAAACAGGGGCTGTGCTCGCTACACGAGGGATGCAGAGCCCAAGGTCCACGCTTCACTAAGCCCGGATTACAGGGGATTACAGCGCGCCGACATCACTGCTGTCTGCCACATCAAGGCTGCCTCTAAAGCCCCGCTCTCCTGTCCGGGGATTTTCAGGTTCTCTGGCGTACTTAGGTGTATTTAACTCGACTAAAAGCTCAACAGCACAGTGAGCCTCTCCAGGAGAACCAGAAACAGGAGATGATGCTGAGAGGGAAAGAAAACAACAGAAGGTCGGCGGCCTACCTGGTGTTCACCCTGCCGGACCTGCGAGGACTCTCTGGTGGGAAAGGGGAGAAAAAAAGGGATTTGACATTAGTTTGGATTTTAGTTCTCTGGTTCTAGGTCTTGCAGTTCAAAGGCTGGGGAATCAACTGCAGGGTCAAAGATGCTGTAGCATAGAGAAAGGGGAAAATAAATCTTTCACTTGCCCTACACACTAGCTCTTTGCATAAAGCACAAAGAGATGTTATTTTTATCTGTTCTGATATCCTCTCCTGTATGTGGTCCTGCCATACATGTAATGACAGCTTTAGCAATAGAAGCGCATATTTGTAATGCGCACAAAGCACTATTTGAATATAAGTGCAGCGCTTTCTTGTGCCAGTGTTGTATCGTATGTGTTCCCTGAATCCCCACGCTTGCTCACCCGTCGTCCTTTTTGCTCTTGCGCTTGAGTTTGGGGGAGCCCCTGGGGGAGGTCTTCCAGTCCTTCACCGGCAGCCTGTGGCTCGAGCGAGAGCCGCAGTTCCCCGACGACGATGCCAGACTCGCCACCTCATCATCGTGGTCACTGCGCATAATCAAACAACAAAGCAATCAAGACGAGGAGAGGAAGGGACGAGACGAGATGAGATGAGACGAGAGGAGAGAGCAGGCTGATAAGCAGATTATGGGACTCTTTTTTTTTGTGTGTGTCGAGTATTTGAGAGACTGCCTAAAAGTCAGGGAGTGTGACAGTATAAGTGTGTGTGTGAGTGAATGTGTGTGTGTGTACCTCTGCTCTGCACTGGCGTCCTGACTGTCGTTCTGGGTAAGATGGTAAGCGCGCCTATGGTATGGAGACGATATGTGTCTGTCCTTCATGTCCTCTCTTGAGCTGGAGGAGAGATTTTAAGACTTTAAGTGTCAAGAGACTGCGGAAACGCTGGAATGATTTACTTCCCTGCAGTCTAATTAGCATGACTGGTGGCTATAAACGCACACAATACAATAAAGCACAAAGGCTAAGGACTGCGACAGCACATCATATATTGCAGAGAACAGAACGGCAACTGTAAATCCATTTCATTACAAATATTTATTGTGCATCGGGGGGAAACTAAAATATATAGGTCTTGGCCTCAAGGCCAGGGTGCCAGCTATCGAGACTACTACCGGTTTATGCTGACACAAACACACATATAAACACACACAACACACACACAGAGGTAACTGACCAGTCTCCCATGCCGTTGTCCCTCTGCCTGGTTTCCCGTGTGATGTCCGGCGCAGCAGGCCAGGCGTGGCCTATGCCGTTGTCTGCGCATGCGGCCGCAGCAGCAGCGGCGGCAGCGTTCTCCTGGGACAGCGCGTTCTCCAGCAGCGAGGGCGTGTTGCTGAGCCGCTGCTCTCCGTCCGCGGGGCCCGCGCCCGCGCCGAGCTCCAGCGGATGCAGGCCCAGCTCCGGCCCGACCGAGTGGTTGCGCGGCGACAGCATGTGCAGCGCCGAGGCGGCCGAGGCCATGCTGTCGCCGTGGAGACCGGGCAGGGACATCGGCGCGGACACCTGGGCGGAATCGGCGGCGGCAGCAGCGGCGGCGGCCACGCTGGCGGCGAGGCTCCCGCGCTGCAGCGTCTCGGAGGCGATCTCGGGCATGTCCTGCGACATGGCGGTGGAGGCGGACGAGATGACGTCCGGGGAGCGGGCGCGCGTCGGGGACGCCTGCGCCATCAGCAGCGGCGGCTCCATGGCCTGCAGGTCCAGCGCCAGCGGGGGCACCTGGGAGGGGCGGAGCGGGTAGGTGAGGGGGGGCATGTGACTGAAGGGGTAGGCCTCGCGCAGGAGCGTGGGAGAGAGCGGCAAGGGCGGAGAGAAACTCTGAAGCTGCAGAGCAAGGCGTGAGAGAGAGAGCGTGTGTGTGTGTGTGTTGAGTGGGTGGGTGGGTAGAAGGTGGATGAGTGAGCGAAAAGTGAATGTGGGTAAGGAGAGAGAAAAAGAGAGAGAGAGAGAGAGAGAGGTGTATGGAAGCGAGGGTAAGGGAGGACAGTCATATTACTGCATCTGTACAAGTGCCTCTGAATGAGGTGCATTCTATCAACAGCCCTTAACGTGCCTCTCGTTTTGAAAAAGGGTCACAGTCATGATCGAGAGGCTGAAATCCCCGTCAACATGGGCAGATGTGTGAAGTATGACATGAGGTCATGTAAGCAATGTGTGAGGTGTAGTGGTTAAGCAGATGGGTAAGCCTGCAGTAGCCTGAAAGTTGTGGGTTCAACTCCCGACTTGAAGGAAGTTGCTCAGGGGACAATGTAATCCCTAGTTATATAGTTGACATATGTAAGTACAACAGGGTCTGCTAAATGAATAAATGTAAGTATGTGTGTGTGTGTGTTTGTGTGTGTGTGTGTGTCTACCTGGATGTCTCCGAGGCCTGCCAGGAGGATGGAGTTGGCTCTGGGGCTGCTGGTGTTGGTGGCGCTCAGACTGAGGCCACTGCTGCCGCTGCTGTCCAGAGACATCTTCGGGCTCTGGCTGACCTCTTCTCCTCCCCTACAATCACCGCACAGACGTCAGTTAGCCACAACAAAAAAACAAAAGAACCAACGACGACAACAACAACTGCAACTGCACCATTAATACACAGAGACTGCTGCATCAGTCCTCTCAGAACACCAATGTTGCAGAACCCTTCCCCGAAAATGAGACTAATCCCATCAGCACAAATCAAACGCCTTCATAAGTCCACCCTCCCTCTTGCCCTTCTTGAACATTATTCTATCTGCTTCATTTCACACTAGGGATGTTACAAAGTGTCACTAATGACCATATAAGATACTAGGTGCCAAACGAGCAATTAGCAACGGTACTTGAACATGTAGATTGCATTCCCATATAGGCCCCTAAAAAAAAGTTAGATTGATGTTGAATAAATGCTAAATAAATGTTTCTACACACTCCAAGTGGGAATGGGATATAATTGGCACCCATCAGCACTGTGGAGCAGAGACCAGCTCCACATTGACATTACTGTCAGGAGATTACACCCACCTGGTACCACCATCGGAGCTCATCGCCGTGACGATGGTCAGACTGCTGGTTCCACTGCCTGGCGAGGCTGGTACCTGTGAGGAAGAGGCACTCGGTCACACGATGGCGGCAATTTAGATAAAAACTAGGATCACAGAATGTATCCACAATCACAATCTAAATCTTTCCATCAAACTTTCCAAATATGGTGTGATCTTTGAAGTTGAAGTGCTAGCCAATGTATGTGTGAATATTTCACATCGGAAAAGCACTTGAATCATCTAGTGGAATGACGATCTCACCTTAGAGACAGAACTGTGCTTTACTAGAAGACCAAGACTCGCTTTAATGTGTTTCCATCAGAGCTTCATCAGTACAGGGTGCCATACAGATACTCACTGGTGCACCACCAAACCCCCAGAGGGTGCCAAAATCACGTTACAAGGTTATTTTAAGTCAAACTCCATGCATGCTTCCCAAGTCACTCGAATGAGGCATTTGCTCATAGCAGTACCATAATTTCCCGACTATTAGATGCGGCTTATACATTGATTTTGCAAAATTTCTTCTGCTATGAGGTTAATACACGGGGACAGTTAATATGGTATCAATATGGTTTTGCTTCTTTTAAATTTCATAAAACACAGCCCTGCGGCTTATACACAGTGCGGCTAACACACGGGAAATGACTGTAATGGATCACTTACTGATGCACTGGGAGTCATGAAGGCATCGGGGGTCATGAGTTTGGGCATGGCGGTGGCAGCGGCAGAGGCAGCGCCCACAGAGCTCAAGAAGTCTGCGGGGGCGGGCAGGGCGGGGATCTTGCACAGGTCGTTCTGGGAGTCGCTCCCCGAATCCTTATCTGAGCTCAGGCCCTCCACACTCATGTCAGTCAGGTGGTCTGAGAAACCTGCTGAAGAGACAAACCCAGGGTCCATGAAAAACACATCGTCTGACTTTCTTTAATACAGATCGATCCAAAATTGGCCTAGGGATGTGCGTGGCCTTGCACTGCCTCTTTACAGTTCCAGCACTCATCACCTCTCTTTATATTCATCATATTCTTTAATTTATCGATACGACAAACTCCCACCAGACACAACACTGCAGAGGAAGATGGGACACAGAGCTTCAAAAAGGTTTTCTTCCGAGACAACACGGAGAAGGTTAAAATGAAAATTTCACGACTCGGCAATCTAAATGAGAACTATGTAATAACCTGTATAATAAGGGATAATACAGAAAACTTGCTTTACTTATGGCATAGTAAGTATTACTGCTTTTAAAAAAGAAGAAAAAAAGAAAGTCCATCTATTTCCTTGAGCCCCATGGAAAACCTCTACATTCCCAAGGAGCAGTATCTGATTCAAGCAGCAACGCATAAAATAAACGGTACATAATCACCCATTTGTAATGCACACATTCACTAAAAACGATGGCGTCCCATTTCGGGGCCTTTCATGTGACTTTCCCACAACACATCCTGTTATTAGAGACCTCTGGCACTCACCTAAGGCTTCCTGTGACCCCATGTGCGGTAAGCTTAGCGAGCTGGAGGACCCCAGGTCAGGCTGGAACCAGATCTGCACATCCTGCAGGGACCTGGAGGGAAGAACAGGGTGGTGGTGAATGTGAGAGAGCGTGTGTGTGTCTCTCGATGGGGGGGGGTCTTTGATCAATGGTACACATGTACACAGCCAAATTATCAGCAGTAGCAAACGCATCTCGGATAGAATGCTGAAATATTAATGGCCGAGTGTGAGCATTAACTGTATGTTTATTCATGTGAGGAGATTGCCTGCACACCAACGGTGCTCGTTCATTAACACGGCTCTGAGAGAAAGGCGTACTGGTGTGAAGCAGGTTGTGCGGCTGGGCCAACATATTCAAAATTGGGCATGTATTATTAACCAATGGGAACTTACTTTGTGTGAACACAGTAGAGTTTGATTTTGATTCCTGACTTGGATTCCATGGGGCCCTGGCTTCCTTCTGAAATGCAAACATAGTACATTTCCAGCAAAAATAAGAATCCTTCAAAATAACATTCTTAATGAAATATGAACTAATGACAAAAATGCATAACAGTTGAACAACCCGTGTGCTGCAGCATGAACTACCACAGAGCAAGAGTAGTGCGCTTAATGAGATGGAAACTAACCTGTAGTCATGCTCTCGCTCTCCTCGTCTGGGGGAAGCACTTCAGTGTGGCGCAGACGGCTGCGGGTGACTTCCTGTACGCCGAAGCTGAGCACGGGGTGCGTGAGCAGGAACTCTGAGACGGCCGTGAAGCTGGCGCGACCTTTCTCCTGGTCCTGATGCAGCTCCATCACATAGATCACCTGCAGAGAGCCAGCGAGAGACGGCCCGAGACCGAGAGCGTGTGAGCGAGCGAGTGAGAGATTGATTTGATCGATACAGACATGAGCATCAAATAAGAGTTAAGCACACTATCCCACAGTGGCCTCGCCGCACCAAAACAACCAATGAGGGCTCAAGTTGCTGAAGATGTTTGACTGTTATGGGTCTTAGTCCTTAGATGTAGTACAGAGGTGCGTTCGAATTTGGCAGACAGTGGCGAACGTTTGTGGTGAACATGTTTTCTTTGAACAGTTAAATTTCAACAATTTGATGCTAACATTCCATTCTAACAGTAATTGCATTGTTGCCTTCATCAAACTCACGTCCTGTGTATGTTCGCGGAGCACTACCTCCTCAGACTGTTTGCGACTGTTGCCGAAAACTCAAGGCTTGCGGAAAACTGTTTGCAAACGTACGCAAACATTCGCCTATGTTTGCGAATTTGAATGCACCTCAGGTGTAGTGTATTGTGTAGATCGTGCAGTGGTGGTAGCTCACCTTCCTTTGTACATCAGTGAGGATCAGACACTCTGCAGCCAGGTCCAGGTTTGCCTTCAGACTGGGTAGCACAGTTGAGTTGAAAGTATCTGGAGAAAACCTAAACAGAGAATTCACAATTTAATTTAAACACAATTTAAAATCATTAAATCATACATATTTGTGCGCATATATTTGCGAGTATAGTATCTACCATAATTTCCCAACTATTGGTTGCGACTTATACATTGATGTTGCAAACTTTCTCCAGCCATGAGGTTAATACACAAGGGCATTAATATGGTTTTGTTTCTTTTAACTTGCATAAAACACGGTCCTGTGGTTTACACATAATGCAGTTAATACACAGGACATTACTGTATGTGCATGTGCGTGTCCGTGTGTGTGTGTGTGTGTGTGTGTGTGTGTGTTTAGCTGACCTAATGGTCTGCAGGCAGGTCCATGAAACGGTGCACCACATCTTAAGCTCCTGGTTCTGATCCGCTCCGGTGATGAGGAAACGCCAGAACGGCACTCTGCAGAGGACAGCCAAAGAATAACACAATGAGAAAAAAAAATAAGCTAGCAGCAAACCGGTGAGGTCAGGATTCATAAATGCTCCCAGCCATAGTGTACGATCAGATCACTGAACATAGAGGAGATTGAGTTCCCACTCACCCAGGAAAAGCACAAGAACTATGATTTACACAACCTTTTCAACAACTAATGCCAGAGACACACACCTGCACTGGAAAGACCTCTGGATAACCAGCATGTGTGAATGTGTGTGTGACAAGAGAGAGAAAAGAGCGAATGAGAGAGTAAGAAACGAAGGAAGGAGATGCAGAAAGGCACAGCCCCCCGCTCAACCTCTCTCGTTGATTTCTATATGAACATTTTCTATTAAAGAAAATATAGAAAATAACTCTTTGTGTGTGCTGTAAAGTGGTTAGAAGAAATTAAATCGGAATCAGCTAAAATCGGTATCGGCAGGTCAAATTCTAAGAAAAATCTGAATCAGCCAAAAAAATTGCCCTCGGTGCATCTCTAGTTTATGTACATTCGAAGGTAACTTACTCAGGGTCCTGCTTCTTATGGTTGTCACAAAACAGCAAGCACGACAGAGGTCTCCCATTATGAGGCTGCCACTCATGTAGACATCTAAGAGGGAGAGAGAGGGTGAGAAAAGCTCCCATATTGGCAGGTAACAGAAAGCGAACCGGACTTATTTTTCAGCCAGGCCAAGATGAGTAAGTGAAATCATGTGAAATCATGTATGCGTAAAGTAGAAGAGGGACGTTGAGCGTAATTACTTCTTATTAGCACACCTGGGTTGATCTTGTCCCTCTATGTAAATCTGCCAGAACTTAACATAGCCATCATGGCTGGCGGTGGCCAACACAGTGCCATCAGGTGACAAAGCTCCTTCACTTATGCGCTAAACACAAAAGCAAAACACAATGGATTCATTTACTTGCAAATGTTATACCAAAAAGAAGTAGCATTCTGTTGAAACGGTTACTGTGGTGTGTGTGCATTCAATAGACCATCACTCGCAGTTGTGGTAAATAAAGCTATCGAGAGGAACTGTGAATTAGGAGAACTGTGCGATTGAGGTTGCTTACGGCTGTATGTCCTTTGATGGTGATGAAGCCCTCTTTTAGCTCAGTTGCATCCACAGGCCAAGTGCTGTTGTTGGATTTCAGGATGTCCAGATCCCAAACCTCTGCCTGTAGAAGATGAGATGGGAGTGTGAGATGAGGGGGAAAAGGAAGGACTACAATAACAGCTCCAAAATATTTACACTTAAGTCTCTCTGTTAACATACCGTCCAGCAACAGAGCTGAATACAAAACAACAGACAAGAATGGGAAAAAACAAACAAAACAAAAAAAAACACCCAAACACATCAATGGTGGTCTACAATAAGTGGACAGTGTTGTGTGAACCGTACTCGGTCTTCGTGGAGGAGGGCCAAGGTCTGACAAGACTCCTCCGGGCTCTCCTCGTTGTCCTCGGGTATGAAGGGGCACCAGATGAGCCTCCGGTGAGAGTTCAGCGGCGTGTCCTCAGGCCTGCGGATGTGCACTACCACCTCATCTCTGAGAAGCACCGTGGGTTAAGGCTGCCATAAGCATCCAAACGCAGCACACAGAGCTATGTCATACATACACACACACACACACACACACACACACACACACACACACACACACACACACACACACACACACACACACACACACACACACACACACACACACACACACACACACACACACACACACACACACACACACACACACACACACACACACACACACACACACACACACACACACGCAGAGTGGAGAATAACAGACGCGCACACAGACACAGAGTGCAGAATATCTTAACTACCCTCCCCAGTGAGGGCAGTGTTTGGTGGAGGTATGGGTAAAATGGTGAATTATTGAATTGCAGACTTAAGTCACCATCTCTGGCTGGGAATGAAGATAAGTAACAGGCTTTGCACTCTGTTTGGGATGAGCCCGGACACACACATCATGCAAACATAACACACAACCAGACAAAATGTCAACAGTTCAAGGACTCTTAAGTACCAGTTCCAACAGACTGTTTTCCTAGTTATGCTGGGAAAAAAAAAAAAAAAAAAAAAAAACAGCTGAAAGACATCCTCATGCAGAGAGCTGTTTGGGGAGGATACTGGATCTTTCCACTGGTGCTGGTCAATTGCCAGATGACCAGGTTGCCGGCCTCGTCTACACAGCCCAGCAGGGTGGAGTCCAGGTGGGCAAAGGCCAGGTCTGTGACTGCACCGGTGAAGCCTTTGAGAAGGGTGCGCTCAGCCGAGCCCAGGCTCAGGACACGGATCATCGCATGATTGTTAGCTCCTGTGCACAGACACCCACAAAAGAGGCATAAGCAACGGACAAAACAAAGCAATAACCGACTTATAACAATTACATGACAATAGCCATCACAGAATGTAGCTTTATATAACACACTTAGCATACATCAATGAGTTAGAAGCATCTTAAGAGGAGTGTATGCACCAACAAAATGCACAGCACACATCAGTCACTTTGCCTCTCCCTGAACTTAAAAACAGAGATAGCAACATGAAAGGGTCTTGAAACTCAAACCAAAGACCAAATAAGACCATTGTTTGTATGTCAGGTTTTGTAATCCGAAATACAAAACAATGAAGGTCTGTTTAGACCAGTTAATGGTATGAGCGGAACCCTGAAAACATAATGCACTGCCATTGAGAAACTTAAAAAATGATCGTCACACTGAAATCTATATAACAACTTGCATGATTTTTCTAAGTTGTGCTTTTCCAATCCTCCAAGGTGTGAATCACATCATGCACATTTAACAGATGTCTAATCAAAACTAAACAATAGAGAAAATGTTCATGTGTTATTAGCTTTGCGAACACCAACCAGCCAGAAAACACAGCTAAAAAGACTTTAAAAATACTCAAATGGAATAAAAGGAGAAGCATCACATGTTTCTAATTTATTTTCAGCTGAAATTGTGTTGGCAGCAGCCTCTGAAATGGGCCAGTAACTCTAGGTAACTGTGACAACAGAGCCAAACATTTCTCAAAACTGCCAGTGAGTCACATGGTTCAACCTTTAATGACGATTAAATAATGCAACCAAAAGCCCACAAAACTATGTATTATCAAATGCGTTATTGAGAACGTATTATCAAATGCGTTATTGAGAACATATCAGAACAACAATTTATCCTCTTGCTAGAATTTTCAATTCAACCTAATCTTGTCTGCATCATCAAAACAGTCAAAACGATTCACAGGATCCCTCATTTGATTAAAGAGGAAATCTCCTCGTTTGAGGAATTGTCATGGCAGATGGAATGCTGCATGGCAGCCACACCGTGATTGGTTCCTCTGCCGCTGTGTTAAGGGATATGTACAGTGGGAATTTTGGCAAAGATCTGAACAGCAACAATTACACGTGCATCTTTGGCACAATAAAATATTGATGAATAATATACTCCAACATTTTCAATGGCATTCACTTTTGTAAAAGCCAATGACAGAAATATGTGGGCAATATGTGGGCGGACCGTGTTAAAGCTGTTTGGGTGATCTGGATTTCATTCTAGTGTGACAAACCAACTGAAAGTGTTCAGATCTCTTCCTGCCCTGTATTAGTATATTGACCACAAACCTCTCAAACCGCACACTTTACAAGGTTATTAAGGGTACCAATTCAGAACAGAGGGAAGCCATCAGGGGATTTTTTTTGTTTTGTCTGCTGTTGTCAACACGGTGCTTTGCACATAGTCTGTATTTGAAAAATTTAAAACACTCACCTCTGATGGCATAGGCCAAGTAAGTGTTGGACACAGCAATAAGGTTGCCATAATAGTACTTGTGCTCCCAGTCATACTTGGCCACAGGCTGTATCTTCACCTGAATTGTTTTAAGTGAAACAGATCTTGAATCAACTTGGATACAGGTGGAAAAGGGCAATTCGGTAGTACCAAATATGACTTAAACAATAAACAGTCATGCAAGAGGGCATACTCATGTTTACAGTACAAAGTTTACCTTGTTGCTGCCACGAGCCTTACTGTCAATGCTGGAGTCACGACTTGCCACTATTTCTACAAGGCTGGAAGTGATGGCAACACAAGTAGACCCATCATCCCCTGATAGGCAGCTGGGCAAAGCAATAGAAATACTTCATTACATCATTCTCGTATTGCATGTGCATTTTTCAACAGGGCAACTCCATTCATCATCCCTCAATTTGCATGGCATTTGCCTATCTATGCCAATGAGACCAACATTTGAAAGAACATGAGACCAATTATTCAAATAAAATAGCATAGATATACAATCAAAGAGAGCTTGAACTCACATAGTCTGGCACTCTTGTGTGCTAAGATTTTCCGGGCTAAGACCTGGTGCCCCGGCCATGGCTGCACACTCTCCTGTTCCGATGAAATCAGCTCCAAGCAGGCCGTTTAACTCGCCATTGAAAGATGTCTTTTTAGGAGTATCACTTGTAGATGCGTCTGGGGATCAAAGAATAGCGACAATTCACTTGACACATGCCATAAGTCATGGCATCTTTCTAACATTTTAATGTGTTTCAGATTACAAACATTGGTTTAAACTGACTTATGCTATGCCATAAATGTACAATATGCATTTTCAAACTGGACCTACCCCATGCGACTGACAAAAACAGTTTGTCTTAACTATCAGTTAAACCTCGTTTGGCGCCACTGAAATTACTAAGAAGTTAGGAAGTAACGTTACCACTAACTATAGATGCAATAACGTTACCTTACGAGCTTTGCACTGATAACTTACAACTAGCTTAACATTACGTTAAAGCTCGGTTATACGGCTAGCTATGTGCATATGCCCCTCGTAGTCAAAGAACAGCATTAAAAGATTTGACCACAAAAACTCGCTAATTTTATATAGTCCACCTAGATAGTTATTACCTAAAATATCAGTTACCGTTGAAATCTGGTTAGCGGACTACCTTAAGGGCAAGCCCAAACACTTTCTGCCTAAATAACGCAATTAAAAAATTATAAAAGATAACTAACTAGCTAACATTAGCTAGCTATAGCTACTTCACCTCTGCAGTCAGACATCGTTTGGTAACTTTTGTAGACAAGCTTCTGACTTTACTCCTACACCAGCATCCCACTAGTCGAAATAATGCAATGTCAGGCAAAAGTTAAACTGGCAAACTAAATATGAAAAGCAAAAGAGAGCTGTTGTCAGCGACTTGCTTAGTTGACTGTCTTAATTTAACGTTAGCTAACCAGCTTATAGACGTTACACAGCTAACAGCGCACAACAAGCTAAAGCTAGCTTGTTAACTACGTGCAAATGTGCTATTGGGTCACTTCGTTTCGGTAGATGTTAATAAAATATCCGCTTTTCTTATGTAAAGTATAGGTGGTAACCAAACTTGGCGAAAGAAAGCGAAACTGAAAGATATGGTCGTTAGCTATGGTGGCTAACGTTAGCTAACAGTGAAGACACCTCTACGGCTAGAGGTAGGTAGTTAGCATACATTTAGCTAGCTACGCAACAACGACACAGCATCACACTGCGGCCTAAAGATGATTCCCACCTGCCCTATGCCCGGCAACTTACCGGCGCTAATGCCAGGACGGTCCAGTTTTAAGATGTCCCGAAGATGCTGGGTCGCATCCTCTATATCTATGTTTGAATTGGTAGCCATAAGGTAGGGAAGGGGAGACTGGGTCTGTTAAACGGGGCAAAGTTTTATCAATTTTCTTTTCGTCAGTGTTCGCTTTGCCTGCCCCTAAGAACGCTCGCAACCGTCGTTGCTAACTTCCGTCCGGTGTTCTCAGAAATTCTTTCCTGGTGGCGCTATCAGACAGGAGATAATAGTGTCCACTAGTTCCTCCTGACAGCATCTTCAGTGACTTGCAAAATCATCTTGAGCAGTGAAATAATAATTTGCTTTAATCAAATTATTCTGAATTACTGTAGTCAGTGTATGGGCACTGTAAAAACAGCATTTAAGGCCTATCCTTACAGGAAAAACACAACAGCATCATACTTTGCATTTGCCTCCTTTATTTCCTTTCATGTGCCAGAAACGTAGTTGATCCAGAAAAGTAAGGATGACATTAGTTTTACCATAGGCCTTATGATCTTTTTTTTTTTTTCATACAAGCTCCTGGCAGAATACAATGGAGAAACAAACTATTAGTCATAAATCAATTACAGACCGGTTATCTGTCATGTGCGCTGATTTGATATACTGTCATCCCACAGTGGCACCTTACTGAAATTTCCTACACCTCATCAGGTATCCCAAGTGCAATCATGTCAGTTGAGGTAGGCCTGCAGCCCATCAAACGTTGTCTTCATTCAGAAGGTAGTGAAGTAGAGGGCTGACCTTCAAATTACGTTCTATGCTGAGGACACCACCTTGTCAAACCATTCAATAACAATCAAAATAAGCAAACAGGTCACTTACGATATATCTCAGCCACACACAAATAGATAAACCCCTACTGAAAGCGAAAATCTAATAAATGTAATAGACACATACCAGATGCCAGATACATGACATGCTTCATGAAATTCTGCATTTTAGTACACCCACAGCCTTCTAGCAGTTTAAATCATGACATCCTCCATGACGTGGTCTACCAAATCTGAGCAAATAGTCAGCATAGCTTGTTCGTTTGATAAGACTCCGGACACTGCCAACGGATAGGCTATATGTTGCATACTTACAACAAGTTTTCCCTTGGGGAGCTCAATGTGATGTAATGATAGGTAAATTTCACGCGAGCCAAACTGTACACCCTTATAAGTGATTAACATCATTCCAGCTCTGCTTAATCAACAGCCTAAATAAGTAGGATAGTATCATACTGCAAAGTGAACATTTAGAACCTGCTTTTTTTCCATATGAACCCACATGGGTATCAAGTGTTCTTTGTCATTTTATCACAGAAATACTGATATGCTTCACTGTTCTGTGCTAGAACAAAATTTTAACTTCAGTTGTGGGACGGGACGGGACGGGACGACAAACAAACAAATATAAAAATCTGCAGAGAATAAAAAAAAATACTTGGCAAGCACAACACAGGGGAGAGACAATATGAGCAAATGACCGGTGGAGGAACAAGATTACATTGTTAAGAAAAAATCAAGGTTTTATTGTATATCGTGGCTGCAGTCACAGAGAGCAGTGAGTGAGAGATGGGAAGCACACTGGTCTGAGCAAATAGGGCTTGGGTGATGACCATTTCAACTTGTCTTTGGATAACTAGAGCAACCTGACATTACACAGAAAAAAAAAGGTTAGACAAGAAAAATCTGTTCCTAAAGCAAGCTGAAAACACAGTGAACTAAAGAAAAAAAAAAGATAAAAAGTATTATTGTCAAATTAACAACTAAAATATGATCAAACAGCAACTGCTGGGTTAATATGTCCTTCCCCCATCCCCTTGTCCAGCGGTCCTCTGATGTTTAAGCTCCGCAACTTCATGCAGGTAGGCATAGGGCAAGGATCACTTTGATGGATTTGTGGGCTTTCAGCAAAGGAACACATCTTGTATCTGTTGCAAAGAACACATGTGCCTGCATGTTTTTCTGTGACTGCAATCCGGTGCCGTTTTCTTTTTTCAGAGTGATGAATGACGGGCAGATCGAAAAAAGGTTTAGGCCTCACTGGCGTGGGCACCCCATCCTCCACCTTCCCCCAACATGCCTCCTGCCAGGCTCTCCCGCGTTTAGCCAAAATTGTGTAACGCCAAGCGGAACGTGTCATTGGTGCACACCCATGCTTCATTAATGTTCTTCAGTATGAAGCTCTGATGAAATCCCATGATTGGGTCGTCATCTGCCTGGAAGAGAACAGTTACAAGGTTAACTTAGAAAGCTGGAAATGGGGCTTACGCTCCAACTGCAATAAATGGATACACAACTGTGTTTCTATAAATAAATAAATAAAAAAACCTTGTTACACCTAGAACCTAGTTTGAATCTAAATGACCAAAATTCAAATATGCCAATCTTCCCTCCAGAAAGACACACATTCATTAAGTTCATTCATAAAGTATCCAGCCCCTTTTTGCATTTTCAAGTGTTTCTCAAAGGGTCTGAACTCTTATGTCAATACCTGAGCTTCCATCCAAATCAAATCTTTCATGCACATTTTGAAAAGTTCAGGTAGACAAAGTGTGACTGAGTGAATCTCCATCAGTTGTGTTGTGCAAATTAAAAAATGGACACTCTCTTAATCAAGAGGACTTGAACAGCTGTGGGATCAAAAAGGAGGGTCATCAAGGTAACATTAACAGAAACAGCTAACAAAATTGCAACAAAGTTCCCAATACTTAAACCCTGTGAATGGCTAGTGAATGACATCACATCCAGCAAATCAATCAGTTTCAATTATATTAGAATATTTTAACCATATTCAAAATGCTTCCAGAGAATTGGTTAAAATCGGCAGTGAGAATGTGCATTAAAACATTGGATGGAATCTCAGCTGTTTGCTTTTTTTTTTTTTAAGATACTACCTCAAACATAACCCTGCATAACTAAGGAAGTCCTCTGAGGTCACAGGCCCACATCCTTAGCCTGGGTGAACCCAGACGAACCTTTTAGCAAATTTGAATTTGCTCTGCAGGTCCATCTGGCCCATTTGCTAACAGCCTGGGTTCACCCAGACTACCACATCCCTGCTCAATGGTCACATTTACAGCTCATTTCAAAACCTAAGGCATGCTGTGTTAAAAGATAAACTGATGCACATTTACCAACGGACAATTTATCATTATGACAGGTGGTTGGCAAAACACAGGTCAATTGGTACTAGACCTTCAAAGGATCAAAAGTCTAAAATATCATTGAAGGTGGAAAAAAAAAAAACTCTGCATCGGTTTGAAATGTCCATTGCCAGTACTAAGTTGCTACACAGAACCATCTGCTAAACAGAATCCAGAATGGATTCCAGAATCCAGCCAAATGGTCTCAGATTTTCTTCAAAGTTTGGCTACATAATGTTTAGGTCCCAAAGCCTCATTTTTTCACCCTCAATTCTTTTGTTGAGCCATTTTCTTGGAAGCTATATTTGGGCATCAATAACTAAGCCTTCCTTGCCTGACAACTAGCCTGTACCGCAGACCCACTGATTTCATACAAGGCCCCATATTCGTAACATATTTGGTATACCATATTAAAGTTTTTCTACCCACATCAGCCAATCATTTTTTTGTCTGCAAATACAAAACATGACTTATGTTGTGCCAATATGTGTAAAACATAGACTGGGTAAACCCAGCCCGATCTGCCCGCAACTGGATTTCGCCCTGCAGCTCAAGCTGGAAACCTGCAGATTTACCTCTCCTGCTTCCTGTCCATGTTTGCTGGAACCAATCACAAACTAGCTTATCCACCAGGTATACCAAGATCATTGGTCTGATTGGTTAAAAGACTATCCAAATGCGTACAGAGTCATGTGAATTATGACCATTGATTATGCCTCTTGTGCAGTAGAAATACAGCAGACTCCCCAGACTAATGTTCTGTTTACTTAGCCAGGCTAAGTAAAACAAGGAACAACTGCTAAATTGTATGCTACTGTATGTCGGTTGTTTGCAAGAACATGAAAATCTATAAGCATAGCTCAGTGTATATAATAAGCAAGAGATAACGGCCGACAAGGTGACCTGTTTGATGGAAATAATGGCAAGGTGGAGGTTTAGAACTCCGGCAACATGCGCAGCACGTTTGATTATTTCCATCGGAAGGCCATTATCCCGCTTATCTCCTGTTTGTATTCATCTCCCGTATATTTAGAATATAATTTCATTCCACTTTTTTTTCATTTCATTCATGCCACTTGTGTAGTGTTAATTTCCTATTATAATGTAAACGTTTACTGCACATTGCTAAAACTGTTTTGATTGTAGAATTACTTCTTTTCGCCACACATCAACTAGGCTTCTTATTTCTAAACTTGCAGGATGTTACGTTGTCGTTACAAGTTCTAAATGGATGGTTGCTATGGCCAGAGACGTATTTAAGTATCTTTGCTATGGCCAAAGGCCAGTCGTTAGTTCTAAATGGATGGTTGCTTCGGCCAAAGCCAGTCCTTAGGTCTATCTCTCCCATTGTCAAGCGGGAATATCCCAGGATTCTGATGAACTTCAACTTTGAAAGATCGCTATTTTAAAGCCTACATGCCATCCAACTGGCTACAATCCACCTCCCGTCATATGCTACAATATTACTATGTTCTGAACGTCTGTCTTTCAGCTTGGAATTGAAAATGACAGTCCATTTAAACTTCACAAGGAGTTTGGCGAATTAATGTCCCAAGTGTGATACGGCCAACAAATTGGAACTACTTCAAAAGTAGCCCAATATACGAAGTTAATGGCCACCCTATCAGCCAATCAGAGAAGAGAATTCCATTGTTAAGGGAGATGATTTAGTGTATAAAGTCCCAATGTAGTATATAAATACACACAGTAATAATTACATTGTTATACAGAGGGATGAGAGACACACATCAAAATGCATTTTAAAATAAAATGCTAAATACCCTCATTTAAAATGTATCGAAATAATCTACAAAATAGAGTAGTCAAGTTATGCATGAATAAAATTTGCTCCAACTCTTACTATATGTGTAGTTTCACAATCAGGGTGTGCACTTGACCTTTTTTACACACAGGCCTGTGTACCCCAAAATATGTCAATTGGAATATGATTACATGTTATTTGTAATGGCTAGTTTTAGGAGCACCTTGACAACTGGAATTAAGAACGGTAAAAAAACAATTTCTTGGCTGAAAATGCACCTTTCAGTCATTTTTATCCACATACTGGTGTAAAGCTAAACCACGTCCCACGTGGTTGTATGCTTATGGAAAACCTCTAAACTTATCCATCAAAGTTTATCAAAGACAGTGCCCTCCAGCACATGAGAATATGCATGCAATACAAACTCCACACATGCTGCCACATTACATGACATAAACGGTAATACCATAAGGAACAATTAGGAATCATGTAAACATGGAAACTTATGTGTTCACATCACAGATAAGACGTAATTCTTGCAGCCCATTACTTCCTTTGTCATATTAGCTAAATACAGCCCACGTTTTCTTCCCCCAATAACTTTTACATGACATGAGTTTCTGTTTATGACCGCTCCACTGCTGGAAAAGAACTATAAGGGAAACACTTAATTCTGTCCAGAATGTAATATTTAAGTACATACACACGGGATGAGAATTAGCACCAGCCACCAGCCTCTCACAAGTGTCTTTCATACAAAAGTAATAATTTAATATTGAGTGGCTGGTGAATAAGTTTCTTATGGAGATCAAGTAAATATAAGACTCTGGAAGCTCTTATACAGTACAACCACTATATGTGCTATGTAATCCCAAAATATGTATATGCAAGTTACCTCAAATAAGCACGTATAATTTTCAAACCGTCCATCACATTTGTAGAATTCTGTTTGTTCGTTCGCTTGCTTAGCAGTACAAGTTGCCAAGGGAACATACATATCCATGGGTGATAGGTTGGCCAAGGTTGCACTTCAATCACAGGGGTCCCTACGCTGAATTCCCAACTCCATACCCACTCAGGGAACCTCACAGGGATCTTGGTGGCTAAAACAGTTCATTTGGAATGCCCTGCTAGTGCTAGTCAACTTAGATTGTCAGGTGTTTGTTTAGAATGGACACGTCTCATGAATCCAGTATATTGCAGTTAGCTTGCTAGGCCCACCCAACATTTCAGACATGTTTTGGGATTACAATTAAGGCTTTTTCAGAATGTACAGCGTCTACTCCTTGCTGACTTTCACAAAATCCAAGCAATAAAGTGCCAAACAACTTAGGTTTATCTGCAAACAGAGCCGTCTTGGACCATATTATATTGCCTACCGTAATTTCCCGACTATTAGCCGCGGCTTATACATTGATTTTGCAAAATTTCTTCCGCTATGAGGCTAATACAGGGGGCAGTTAATATGGTGTTAATATGGTTTTGTTTATTTTAACTTGCATAACACACTGTCCAGCGGCTTATACACAATGCGGTTTATATGCAGGAAATTGCTGTACTCCTGACGTTCCAGTGAAACAGCTGCATGAAGCTGGAAGTGAGCCAAATAAGGTGCAGCCGCCCCCAGCCCTCCCGCCCCTGAGTTGTCGCCATCTACAATCTTAATTGCGATTTGCCTGTTTTACAGCGGCAGTTTCACGTTGTGAGATTACCATGGAGGTGACAATGGGATTCTGAGGTTCCCTTGTATGTTTATTTAACATACTGAACTTCTGTTATTCAACTATACCAAGGTAAACCTGTTTTGCATTCTATGACCTCTTTAAGATAACATGATTGTGCTTGATCTGACTAAGTCCGGTCAGTCATGAATAATACTTTTCAAGATATCAATGCCCAAACATGGTTTCACAGATAATGTGCTTTTCAGGCTGAACTGAAATATCAAGGGCTAAGAAAAAGGAAGAAGGACTTGGAGAAATATTTTACAGGCACTGGTTTTGGGACCCATTCATGATATTTGAACAAAATCTGAGATGGTACCAAACAACTTTGTCGGATTTGCCATGGAATGGCCCATATTCAACAACAATCTGTGCAAGTCATGCACAACTCAATGCAAGCACACAAACCACTACAGTTCAAATTAGCCTACGGCTGCCAGTCTAGTGTAGAATTAGTAAAAGCCCAATCACATCTCGAAACAGCCCACAGGTCCTTACAGATGATAGTCATCAGAAGTCTATAGGAGGGACAAGGTTGTGTGACCGGAAATGGTGAAATGTCAAAGGTTGTGCAAGCCAAGCCTGAAGACCTCATTGGTGCAAAACCAGACACTGCTGAATTGTCTCAGTACGAAGGTCTGATGGAAGGTCATGATCTGGTCATCGTCTGCCTGAGAGACACAATATACCAGAGGACTGTAGCATGCCTACTCAGAGTAATCTGGGAGGAAACCAAAGCTAAACATGATGTCTAAATACATCATAAAACATCATAGACCATGAAGCGTAGAAAAAAATACTGCCGGGAAAATAGCAAAGCTTTGGTTGGTTGAGTACAAGAGACCATGTGGTAAAGACATGATACTTACTTGAAAGAAATTTGTTTTGTGTTTTACGTTGACATTTGTAGTGCCAAAACTACGTAGGCACGTAAAAGAGCCAATATTCACTTACAGGGTGCAGAAAAAGAGTGATACCTTGAAGTGTTCACAGTAAAAATTAACCTAGTACAGTGTACTAATCTCACACATGACAAGAGGCAGTTTTCCACTACAGGACCTACCACCTCTGTGCAGAGCAGTTGCTGATGTTTGCAGGGGAGAAATAAATCCTCTGAATGAAAACCTGTGAGGCTCCGAAACTACCAAGTGCACGGCTCGACATTAATGGTTGCCCGGGTGCCTTGGCAATGAAATTGTTACAAGTAGCAACCGGATTTGGTTAGCTTTGGCAACGTACAAAAATCATGCCTGGTTGACAAGCTGGCAACCACTTTTAAAAGTTAATACTGAGCCCTGACTAAGTGGCATTTGCAGAGATGGCAAAGTGGTAGACGAGGGCCAATTTCAAAATAACCATACCGGTGAATGCAATCATACTGTACCATACTGCTGGCATCTTAATTTATATATTAAGTAATTAACGCCTGCCATGAATCCCAGATTTTATGTTGGTAAGATTTTTTTGTGGCAGCCCACCATAGAAAAAAACCTTGCCGTGGCAAGAAAAAAATAAATCCAACCAATAATAAATAATCCAATCCAGCCCCTTAACTCTGGTGAGTGGCCCAGATTAATTCCTAAAATGCATTTCAATGTAGGCCACATTCCTCAACTACCTGGAAATTATTATAATTTATGTTGCATTGTGCATAAATTCATGTGCATCTCTAATGGTTAAAATCGACTATATGGCACAACTTGCTGCACCTCTAGGTGCATTCACAAATTTGTGCAAGTTTGCTGAGCAGTTTAACTTCTTATCCAACTAGCTTCACAAATAGCCATCAACGTGTAGGTCAGGCAGTTCTCGCACTACAGAAAACAACCTAAAGACAAAAGGGACCAAATGAACCATTCCTGATAACTGAATAATTGATAATCTGATAACGATAATCTGAATAATTTGTCCCAAGAATTCCTGTAGTGGAAAGGCGCCTAAGATGACTATGCAGGTTTGGTGATTTCTTCACTTTTTTCTCCTTTTACACTTGCAGGTTTCTCTGCAGAGCTTCCCTATAGCTTTAGCGTGCATATTTTACAACACTCCTCAATCGGTCAGTCTACCTTTTCATGAGTATGATTGCGGGGCTGCGAAACTTTCTGTTCTGTCATGCCACCGGCCCAGTGGCACAAACCTGCCAGCGTGGTTTTTCTGCTCACAGGCGGGAAGTGAGATCGCTATCCGAGATCACTGGAATGTCTATTTGAATAAGTCAAATAACAATTCCAATGACTCCGAAGCTGATCAGTTAAGGTAAATTAAGCTAAACTTGCATAGGCCACCTTTAAGAACATCCAAAAGGCCCTGGATACTAAACCTAGAGAGGCATCAGTAACTGAGATACACAAACACAGACGGCACACAGATGCTACTCACTTTTAGTTGTCCTACTACCATACTCAATATACAGCTGTCAGGAGTGGGCTGGTGGTCTTGTGCAGTTATGCTGTGAGCGATTTTTTGGAAAGGCAGACTCTGGGGGGTGGGCAGAAAGAGAGAGAAAAAGAGGCAAGTCAGTTCCACAACAATTTCACAAATTCTCACAGCATGGAATTTAAAACATGGATGTAATGACTTTACAGACTTACAGAGAGCTTCTCGACAATTGCTGCTTTCCCAAAGAAATGCTGTCCCTCCCACGTAAGGCATGATGTATCAATCTAGAAAATATAAGAGGAAGAGGAATGCTGAATGAGCCAACCACAGGGACAAAAAGCCATACTATTCACACCAAGAACGAGGTGTGATCTACATAAGTAGTTGAATTACCCATTTTGCCAACAATTCCACATGCTGACCTTAACCTGGGTGACTACAGGAAGAGAATCTGTCTCTTCCAAGTAGACTCTCTCACAATGACCTCATTTAGGGACTGAAGACTGATTGTCAAGTGATATTAGTATATTAGTACAGTGCTGTGATATAATGGCTACAAGAAATTAATGCAATCTATGCATGAGAACAAGTTAAGGGCATGTGATAGTCAAGATGTTAGCCATTACCCAGTGTCTGCCATCGTAGTTGGTAAATGTGGAAAGGGCAAATTGAGGCTGTAAGTCACTTTGAATAAAATCCATCTTTAGATGGGGAGCTCAAGAGACAGTGTCAAACAGGCAGAGATATGTTGAATGCCTGTGGCAGGTTATGGCTTTGTACTGCTGTTTCTAAAGAGAAAGTTCTCCATGTTTTTGCTGCTACAATACAAAAATGTGCTGTTAGCATTCTGAATGACGCATAGCAGATGGACACCAGTGTGGTCACTGTTCATCCCTGGGTAAGGGACCCTGCAGGCCCAAAAAGTTCCTCAGTTGAATGCTTGTCAAAACTGGTTTGTTACTTTAAAGGGCCTCTAGGGGGGTATGCTCTGAAAGACATAAACCAAGGAGAGTTTTGAGTTTGAGTTGCTACTAAAGCAAGGTCTACTGTGACATATATAACTTAGACAAACACTTGTCATTACGAGCTATGACAACTCCATGAGCATAATCAATGAATCTAGGGCTGGGCGATATAGCGAAACAAAGATGCCCCATCCCCCCCCTTTTCCTCTGCAAACATTAGTTTTGGACACCAATTTTTAGCCTACCCTTGCCATTTGTCGTAAAGGTGCAGTCAGCGTTTGTGCAGGATGTCACTTTTGTTTAGGTTTAAGGTTTGTGTTTATATTTAAACGTATTAGCAGATGCTTTTTTCCCCAAAGCAAAATACTTAATATTCTAACCAAGGACCAACTAAAGCACACCAGAGAGGAAGCTCATTCCTCCCTTCAGTATTCCCTGACAAACTCCCAGCAGGGTTTTGCCTTTGCTTGGGGGACAGACTGCCTCCACTTTGCTTCCAGTTTTCAGAGCCTGGGATGCCTTTTTTTACAGTGTACTCCTGGAATGGGCAGCTAGTGGGTCGTGAGAGATGATCGGTGGTAAATAGATTGATAGAATCAGGGGTGATACATTCAATCATTTACCACAGAAAAACAGTTATGCATTTTTTTTAGCCGTTTAAGAGACATTGCATTGTATTACTTACAAAATGTCTAGGCTTTCTCTGTCATGCATGAGGAAGCGTGTGGTATAACTTAAGACATTTCAATAGGAAGCATGCTAAGCTGCATTCTTTAAAGACAGCAATTCATTCTTGAATTAAGCATATATTACATTTGATCTGACTGACCTCAAAACACTAAGATGTTTATAGCAGTCGGCTACATTTAGACTCGTCACTTTCACAGAATACAGTAGCACTGGCACAGCATTTTCTTTTCACCCTGAAGATGCTGCGTGCTTGATTAAAGTAGTTTACGGGCTCTTGCACATGTGTTGCACAGAATAAGAGACACAAAAAAGCTTAGTGCCACTATTGCAGAAATCCCAGATCAAATCAAGGTATTCCTTTAACATTTGTGCATTTCAGCGCCTTGTTTCCTTTCCTACCAATGTCCCCTGAGAGATCAGGTGCATCATAGGAAATTCTCAAATGTTATTCTACTAGTTCAATGTTAACCTCTCCCTAATACATAGCGCTCACTTTCCATGAAACTGGTCGACATCATCCTCAGACATGTGCATTCCTTTTTCATTGCTGAAAAACAACAGGGCTGTATTCTATAAACTGGTGGCATTTCTTTTTAGTCCAAAAACAAAAAACTAAATGGGACAACTGTAAACATCCTAACCTATTCCCCCTTTGCGTTATACTGGTTTTAATTTCACTGAGGGCTTTGCATAAAGGAGACAATAGGCTTTTTTCCATTATAGGTACTCGGCCCTCTACCCAAGTAAGGGGACAGGTACAGGAGCGCCCAGTTATTCAGCCCTTTCAGCTGTTGTGTCTATAGCTTACAGGATCTAGCCATGCACCCTTTGCTCTACAATCACAACACTAATTAGATTAACTAAAATGTCATAGCAGCTGCAGCAAATACTCCCCACACTGGTACACCTTTGCTAAATCACTTATTAGCATTCAGAACTGCTAGAGCCATGCTGGTTTTTGCAACTGCTTGCTTTTTCTCAGAATTTACACGAATACTTTCAAATGGAGTAAAGTGAGTAAATGCTGCATTCTGTTGCTTTCACTTGTAATTGCTTGATAAATTATACAACATAGAGATTCTGATTAGTTCAAGCCTATTTTTAAGATGACAGTTTGCTCATTCAGTGTGCCTCATCTCAACAAGCTACTGTAGGCCAACCAATAGTTAATTTAGTTGTAAATGTACTGGTAGTCTTCTGCTCACATCTTGTTTACATCTCACACCACTACAGGAGTTTTTGGGGGGCGCACTGAAGTACCTAGCCCGAGTAGTTTCACCCCTGTAGAAGTTCTCAGACAGCCGGGATACCGTTAAACAAGACTGAAAGACACTGTTCATTAGGAAGCATTTCTGTCAGGAGAGATTCCATCCAATGAGTGATGTTTTGGCATCATGGAGGAAGAGAGCTGGGGATCCAGAGCAGCCGCAGTCTGACTGCTGCAGACATCTTGCTCCCACAATATTTCAATGTTGTGTCACATGGTGATGCTCTGCAGCACAGGAGAAGGTCAGACAAAATGCTCTTGTGTGCTTAGTATGAGGAACTCGATCAACGACAGACCAATAGAATTGTTTTCTATGGATGCGACAGGAATAAACACTTCTACCCCGTCACCACCAATGCCAGGTCCGTTAGAATGGGGGCAAAATGTTACATCAGGAAAGTGTTAAACAGGACAGCGAAGGGTCAAAGATAATTTGAAAGATATCTATCTCTCTTTCCTCTTCACTGATATGCTTTCAATATTCCCGTAACATACAGTTTTAAAGGCAGAACTGATGCATCCTCTATGTTGGCCATATCCAAAACTCTGTGCAGCAGCTTCCTTGAGCAAATGTGAATAATTGCAGACAACTTCTTTTCCTAGCATTAGAGTGACAGCAGAGGAGTCACTAACCTCAATTTGACCATTCCTGCATTTTACACTGTTCAAAAAAATTCTGTAATCAATTGAATGAATTCGCTATATCGCCCAGCCCTAGTTGGTAATGCAGAAAATTGGTGAAAAATATTTCTATTCATTCAGGAAGACAATACGAGTGGTGTTCTCTCTGAATGATAATGTGGCCAAAATTGGAGAAAGAAGGAAAGAATGGGAGAGAAAGCTCTGGAAGCTGTGGAAATGTAATGGTAAACATATTGTAAGGTAATAGCATCTTCAGCTGACAACAAAAACACATCATTTGGACATAAATATCCAAACTTACATATATTGCTCCGAGCTGGGTCCTGTCTGTGTCAAATAACTGGTAGTAGTGCTGGACGAAGCTGGATCCTATTTGTTCCCAAATTGCCTTTTCTCCCATTCTGATTCACCCACAAACAGGCACTGACCGGCATAAGAGAATAGATGAGTAAAGACTTAACATATACAAGCAAATCATCCACAATGCACAGCAGTTAATAGTCCAGTGAGATCATAAAGGCCGACATCAAATCACACAGAATGAATGACCATGCAACCTCTAAAGTTGGTTGCTTCTGTGACAGCGTTTCGAACATGGGGTTAGGTGCAAGTAGTTGTCCAACTTGATTTTCTATCATGGTAAAGGTACACTGGTGTCAAGATCTGTGGAATGTACCTTCATCATGCTGTACACTTGCCACACCCATTGCACCCAGTTATAATTCTTCTATGGCACCGAGAAAAGGCCGCCTTGTTTGATCTTTAATCTGCCTGTAGGATATTTCTTAGGTACAATTAGATAACTGTTAACGTTAAATGGCGTTTACAGCTCGTCCCGCTCATATTTACATTATTCGACTTTATGTTACTGCAATAAAAAGGTGGCATTGTAAGTTGTTTATATACAAGTGTTAACCTACTCCGAAATATTTGAGCAGTGAGGTAGTGTGCCCCTACTCTCCCGCGATTCCGCTGAGCACCAAGTAAAGCCGATACACACGAGAACTTTCCTCAGACGAAAACAGACACTGTCCTTTGGTGCAATGTTACTACATTTCCACAAACTTAAATTTGGCCAACAATACCGTATATATAAATACTTCTCTGACAACTTGTCAATTAGTTCAGTTATTGCATTTTACACAGTCCTTGAATATGTCTGCTAACTTAGTTTATTGTAGCTAGCACACACTGAAATTAGCCTGACGCTAGATAAACGTTAACGTTAACGTCAGTGGATTTGGCCAGCAAACAGATCATATTATGCTCAAGAGTCTTCAGCAACTTTATTCGAGTATAACGTTATTCCAAACATTACAACACAGACCGCAGTCTATCTAATGGGGGACACACAAGGCATTAGGACTTGCTAGGCTGACTGAGGGACAGGCCGCTCTTATTCGCTAGATGGGTTGCTAGTTAGCATGCGATGTACATTAGCTAAACTCATACATTAAGCAGCTAGCAAAAAGGGGATTACATTATTTTTCAGTTAATAGCAAATGAACGTTAGGAACATTTGCATATTCTTGATGTGTGTCAGGAGACAGACAAATACAAAATACCCAACGTTATCTTGCAAAAAAAAGCGGGCTAGTGTAGCTAACTAGCAAAATAGGTAACTAGCTAAGGTTAGCTGCTTTAATTCTGTATGAAAGTAGCGACTTTAAATGCTGAGAATGTATCGTTGTAACCTGCTTATTATAGAGAAAATAAGACGGCAACTACAGATGGGTCACGTGTAATTATTTTCACAAATACTAAATGAGAACATGAACCACTGGATAGCACGTGCTTCAGTTCCATTCTAAAAATACTCCGCCATGGATAGACAGTCTGTATATTGGACTGAATCAGGTTCAGCGACTAACGGGGCCCATACGTCCCCTCGTACAACATAGGCGTGTCCAAGCATTTCTGCCGGACTACCGCCTGTCAAAAAATACAAATTTCTACACTATCCTTTTGCTATATTCATAGACAGTTGAACACAACAGGTAAGGAAACCGCAAGACAACCCACCCCCACAACTAAGCTCTTAACGTTACCACTGACAGCAAATTACTTACCTCCGTGAACCCTAGACCGTTTCACCGGTTCCCAGTTATGGCGATTCAGAGCGCGGCTGTGAGGTTGAGACGCGTTCAGAGCATGCTCAGAACAATGAAGCCACACTGGGTACATACTGGGAAATGGAGTCTTTCCACTCAGAAAATGTGATCAAGCGGGAATGAAAAAGAAAGTAGCCTGTGCTAGTTTGCGAAAACAACGGAGCCCGTAAGCCTACATCAAGGGTCATGCTTGTGATTATTTTACCTTATTAAATTGTATCGCATATTGCATATCCGTGCAATATGTTTGGCTTGACCGACAGTCTGTTCTAAAGGCAACGAAAAAAATATTTCCAATTATTTAGGGAATGCATTACGAGGTTACACAAATGTATCAGACAGAGTGGATGCCCCCTCATTGATTGTCAACTTCTTTGAGTAATTATAACACAGGGCGGCTGAGGAGGACAGTGCACTCCAAAATGAATGTTTTAAGCTAAATTGGTGTTATGACCAAAGCTAATTGAATAACTAAAAGCAGAATCAATTTGCTAATTTAACATCATAGGCAAGACTTTAACCCACACATTGAGTCAGCTCAATGGTAGCACATGACATGTGATAGCCATCTCATGCATGCACCTGTTTGTAAACACTTTTGCATGGTAACAGAGTTGCATTTGCCTGCTATTTAAATTAAGGGCCCAATACCTCCCTTTCACCCCTGAGGGTGAGGAAGGTGCGGGCAGGGCTGAGGTGAGACATCTGACCATCTGCAGCTCAGTATGGCAAAGATAGAGCAAGTTGTGGATTTGAGGTAGCTGGAGGGCCAAAGAAACGACCCCTGTTTCCACCCAGAGGATCAATGGACATTGTGGAGTACTACAAGTGGGAGTGTACACTGACGATATTGGGCTAAGAACATTGAAGCCCTGTTAGAGAGCCTTGTCAATTTTCTGAGGAGGCTGTGTGGGCCTGAGGCTTTCAACATCTGCCAGACAATGCTGTCCAGCACTGTCCTGCTTGCTGTTGAACCAAGCTGAGGGTCATAGATGCCAATCAACTCCTGATCTGGTCCTTAAGGCCTGTGACGTTGCTGGATTCACTGATAGCAATGTCAGACAGGTGGACGCTGTCTAAGCCATCCTTACACCAGAAGACTTTGACAAGGTTTGGGAAAGATGAGATTGTAGTCTTTTGAATAAAGCTTGAAGGGGGAGGGGGGGCTGCATTCATTAAAAGGGTCCATTCTTTCAAGAATCTTTCCCAAATCTTGTCAAAGTCTTCTGGTGTATGGGAAGCATAATTTGCAGAGCATCGCCCACCCACTCCTTAATGTGCTGAATCAGCACCCTATGATCAGCACAGGGGTACATTCAGTACAGGACTAATTTCACCAAGATACTGGTGCTGCTGCAGAGCACCATAATTCCTCCTTCAATACCATTTAACTTACAGTGCATCACCCCATCAGTATCTCTTAACTCCATAATCAGGGAATATATATTGTCAACTGTGCAATACTGTCTTAATAGCAGTATTATTGTCTTGTGCAGTAAATAGGACAGTGCAATTAATCAAAGTTTAATTTCAAATATGACTTTGCAAACAACATAACTGCTATTGTTTTGCAATGTTTTGCAAATATTTTTTCCAATTGTCTTGAGTTACAGTCAGAACTAAAAAAATGGTGAAGCAGCTTTCACCTGCTATGCAGCTCAGCTCTGGAACCAACATACGGATGACATCAAACTGTTTTGAGATGCTCTCTGCTAACTGGTCAATTGCACTTTCTTTGAATCTGATGCATTGTTTTAACGCTTTAATTATTCTACTTAATGTTCATTCTGTGTTCTGATTTGTTATGTGCTTTACTTTTTGAAATATTACATGTACATATTGATGTGCATGCTCCCAAGCAGTCTCACATGTTTAAGTTCTTGGCAAACCCTTGCATTCAACCCCAACTTTGTAAAACGGGATGCAATTTATTTCTTTTAGGAAAACAGGGAAATGACACACGGGTGGCCAAACATTTCAAGCAAATGCATTGAGTCATTTCCAAGTGGAATGATAAATCCATGCTTTCAAACACACCCTTGAAAGCCATATTGAACTGCAAAAACAGCATAAGTCTTTGTTCATCCCTGAAGGAACTTCTGACTAATGTCCATTATGTTCTTATATTCTAATCACACAAAGTACACTCAAAAGCCAAATATAAAATGGAGGCCTACTTAGTAATTCTAAGGAGATCTGCACACAGACACATAACAAACAATACCAATTAGTTATGTTAGTTTCAGTTCATTTGGTGGCGATAGCTGTGATCTGATATTTTCAAAAAGCTGCAGCAAAACAGTCTACCTTAATGTACAGCACGGTCTTGAAGAATATGTCAATAAATCATATCAAAATAACAATATTAATACACAAGAGTTTGTTTAAAGTTTGTTATAGGACAACGTCAATCTCGTAGGGTTTCTGAGCGAAACATTTGGACAGCAATCCATCCCTCTCTCTGATTTCTTCCATTAGCTTGGCCTCGGATACTTTTAAATGATGAAGGGTGGTTTTCAGCTCCTTCATTTTTACTTCCATCAAAGCGATGATGTCCCGTTGCTCATTCAGCTTTCGCAACAGGTCGGTAGAAGTTGTGCCACAGGGTAGAGAATATGCGTGATCCAAGGCGCTTACCGTGCCCACGTCTAATGGGTTGCGAATCGAAGCGCCTTTGGCAGCGCTCAGTGCAGTCTCTACCAACTGAAGGTTCATGTCGTCAGACACTGTAGCCGCACAGGATACCATTGTAGTTACACAAGTTTCGTCGGTCTGTATGGTAAGGTCCACCGGTTTCGTATCATGCCCATTTTGCCCATCCTCCCCTTCTGTATTGGTAAATTGCGTTACACCGTCTGGAGTGGAGACGTTTGCAGGTGTAGAGACGACACTGGTGACCGAGGGCAAAACAGCGGGTGTTTTCCTACCTCTGCCCCTTCCTCTTCGGCTCCTTTTCTCATTCACGCCCCGAAGTGGAAATATAGTTGGGATTCGAATCGTATAAGTCTTTCTGCCGCCAGCAAAGTGTTCACTGCACACTCGATGGCCCGTGGTGGGCTGGAAGGTACTAAAACACCCTTTAACCCCGCTCCTGGAGATGTTCTTCAGCCAAATCTCTCTCTGTGTGGTATCCTTTGGAAATGTGTAGAAGCGAAGGTCCCGGTCACGTTGGGAGTTGTTGTAACAGCCAGGAACGCAGCATGTAAATCCAGGCATGCTTATTTAATACTTTCAACGATGTTCACGGTTATTTTTGAGAAGTTCGGTTTCAATTTGTTTTTCTTCTCACCGTCGCGCTTCTTAACACGCCAAGCAGGCTCAGGGCGGAACTACACGTCCCACAATGCTTACGACTTCCTGTTTAGATTTATGACCGTTTGTACAAAATTGAAATGTATTGCAGTCGTGTTTTTATTTTTTGTTTCATATTCTAACACTGATAACAATAAAAGCTACATCATAATAACAACCATATATTTTAATTTCCATGTCGTACCGTTTGAAACCGCTATTACATGTAGGCTATGTGTTATTCGCGATGGAGGTAAATATAAAGATGAGAATACTGCAGAGGTGACCATTTTTGACTAAGCCTTTAATCTTTCACCATTATTCATACATTAAAAACGGGACAATTAATTTAAGTTTGAAGGTGGAGGACCAACTCTGTTCACATCAGCCGCCAAGAGGCGCTGCAGGGCAATCTCGGTGTCAATAGGTCGTGCTTGGTTCAGGTTCTCTATTTTCGCCATGAACGCAAAGCACACGTGCTTATCCAGTGCTTTAGAATCAATTGATGGATCAATCGCTTTGAAACCTGTCTTCAGTTCTGCCACATCCACCTCTCTGTTTAAACAAACAAACAAAAAGTTATTACACATACACACAGTGTGTGTGTGTGTGTGTGTGGGTGGCTGTGTGGCTGTGTGTGTGACTGTATTGGTCTGTGTACCGTTTTCCTTCCAACTGTGTCTGTAGTTGGTTTATGTAGTGATGTCTCTCAGTGGTGGCCTGCTGTTTCAACAGACTCAGAAAGCTCCTGTTCTTCCCATCTGAATCCTGAAGGAAATATCACAGGAAATCAATAAAATATAGATGGCCAGATTATGAATACATAAAGAAACTGCTTATGTTGAAGTTACCTCAATGAAAAGTTTCTGATAAACAACGCTTCCTTCAGTGTTGTCAAGGTCAGCTTGAGCAGTATTCACCAGCCCGTCTAGATAATTTTCATTCTTCAGGGGAAAAGCTTTCCTCAAGGCTTCCCTGGACATCAGTGTGAACATTTGAGGACAAAAACATATTTATGATGATACCTTTAACATTTAGTTTCTAATTTCAGAAATTACATTGCTTGGTAAATTGCTTGGTCTCACCTAAACTCAGAAACAGTGAGTATCCCACTCTCAGCCGTGTCACTTTGAATCAGCATCTTTAGTAAATGAGTAACCAGGTGAATCTGTCCATGGTACAGACTTTCATCTACCTGCAAACCGCAGGTTACGACAGTGTTTCAATAACCACTTCAGTTTTACAGAGAAAGGCATCTATCTCCCAGTGGACTACGGAAAATCCCATTACCTCTCCTGAGAGAATGTCATTGAAGAGACTGATGAGTTCATCCTTTAGGTGACGATGAATAGTCTCCATCAAGCTATATGCCCAGTCTCCAGCATGATCCCCATGCTGTCTTTCCAAATACTGATGCAGAAATTCTGGAAGATCACTGCACATTCCTAGCTGCAAAGTCAGGAGACGGATGAATGAATGTTCTGTCAACTACTTTGCACTTGCTTTCATTCATTATGTAGCAACAGCATGTTAAATGGCTAGGGACAATACAAGTTGGATATAGTTTCATTAATACTACACAAATAAATGTAAGTATGTTATATGACATCAGAATACCTCCACATCTGCAGCATCTTTCTCTTTCATGACCTCTTTAATTATGCTCACAACATCCGCTTTCTTCAGTCGGACGTTCTTCAACTGACCCTCGTACTGCAGGAAAACAGGTACATCGCTTCCAGTGCCCTTAATGACAAATAGGTAAGATTTTTTTTAAAAAAAATCAGTGATAAGATGTTTTTCCCCCCCTAAAGACAAAAAAAAAACTTTTTCAAAAAACAACTGAGGCCCAGCTCTTCAGAGAATACCTGCTGTCTTAGCACTACCAACAACTGGAAATGTTTTATCTAGCCCTTGCCACCTGACTATCCCTCTTCTGCTCCCTTTGACTAAACTCTGCTAAAACTCATTCAATTCTATGCTAGTAGCACTTATTGCTGTACTAACATGTCCCTGTTGCACTCTACCAAAGATCCTTAATTATTGACAAGTTAGAGCAACGTAATGCATCTCTATGGAAGCAAAATTCGAACAGTTCCGGTCTGCTTAAAGAGGCGTGTCGCAAAGACGTCATAGTGGGATATCGATCTCTGTCAGATTGGCAAGCAGTTCAGTTCGAATTTTAACAGGTCTGCTTAAAGGGGTATTTAGCCCCCCTCCCCTTTGCAAAGACAGAACGCGGAAATGATCAAACGTTTGCGCCTCTCGCTCCACTTTAACCCTCTTTGACTCTACCTTCATTGCTCCCTTTTTGCATTGTTCCCTTTGAACAAAAGTGTCAGCTAAACGTCTAAATGTAATGTAATGTATAGAAATATAAATAACTGCTAATTTAAGCCACAAGGCCTTGCTGGTCCAGCTGGCTATGGTGGTTACATTAAATAAAAAATATTCAGGTCTTTTGTTTTGTGACTTGTTAGAGATTTTTTATCATTGGTGTGGGTGTAATAACATGAAGGTGACATTACCCGTCCTTGAAAGAACTCTTTAGAGGCCTTTTCTGCAAGATTCTCAAGTAAAACCACGAGTCGCTGCTGGCTTGATTGGCCTTCAAAGAGTCCTGTCCAGCGTTCGCTTCCCCCAAGTATCTCTGCAATTACACAGAACAGCCTCATTCCCGTTGGTATGCAATAGAATGCTCAAAGGTAGCTCAATGCAGTTAATACATATGCCAGCACTAACTTATGTTTTTTAAGTTTAAAATAAAATTATGGAAATAAATGTCTTCAATACTCCTGACTACCTGCACAGCATTCCCAGTCAGGCCTTGGGGTGGATGATCCTTGGAAAACCTCAAGATCTGCTTTGAAATTGTCTCTTTCTGATAAGACCTGTTTATGCACTTCCAGCAGTGTGTTATATTCGGTCTTCATTTGATCAAAGTCTGTTTGCAGGGTCTCAAGCTGGAGTTAGGGGACAAACATTCATAAGCACTTTTTACAGTAATCAAGCTATATCAGATTTTGTTTAAGTATGTGAAAAATCTCACAACCACTATCTAGTAAATCCAAAGTATACAGTGCTCAGCATACATTATTCATTCACAAAGGTTGATTTTGTGTTCCTCTTTTTAGTCAACTTGGGTGCATGGGTCTATTCACTTATGATGAACACTGTAGTATCAGTGGGCAATTGGATATCAGTGATGGTACCTTCTGAACATTCTCCTGATGACATCGATCCAGACTTTCCCAGTCCCTGCGTGGGACAACATCTCCATACTCAGCACGTAAGCGGTTCAGCTCCACCTGGGCCTTGGTCAGATCCTCTCTGCACACTTTTAGTGCTAATTTCAGCTTTACTGGATCTTCGGACTCTGCCACTACAGTAACAAGGAAATAAAATAAATTCCTGACTCATTTCATGTGTCACAATTGGGAGTGGGAGCCAGGCCATGTTTCTTTGGTCTCTTTAGGTAAAGGGGAGACTGAGTCATTATTAATAATGGACATTTAATACAACTATGTCAAAACACAAAACAATGGATCTCTATTTCATGTTATTCACTTAATAGAATGAACACTTGCATTGAGCTGCTTGTTACATCATCCATCATACAAATGAGATTTAAAACTGGGATTAAAAAAAATCTGAGTGGCAGGTATGAATGATTGGCTTATACCTACATTTAGGTGTGATACAATATTTATTGTATAAATTCACTTATTAGGATTCAGTTTCTAACGATTGAAAGGTGTCAGATGTCTGAACATGTTTCACATCCAGAATATCTTGATTGGGACTGCCTTTTACTTATTTACAAACATCTCTCAAGTCTTCTAACATATGTTTATGTTATCTTATATAAATGACTCCCACCCTGCATGTCATCATCTGCCTCCTCCTCTGTAGTAGCATAACTCATACTGCTGATGTTAGCTATAAGCAGTTTGCGAGCATCATGTTCGTCCCTGTATGCCAGATACTGGGCAGCCAGATCCTCTTGCAGGCGACACACCTGGATTGGTGGAGATGGATAGACACAAACTATGGGATGGAATGACAAAAGGATCACAGAAGTTTTTGGGTTTATTTAACCCCCTATGGCAAACTGTCAAACCTAGTTGACTGCAAACACACTGACACAACTGATTCGGTTGCACAAAGTAATTGGATAAAACATAATCCTATAGTTAATCTCTCTGTACTCCAAAATGAAGACAGAGAGGCTATGTAAAGCTCCTTTCTGCACACACACCTACTTTAACACCCTTAGCATGCCTTTTGTCTCCATTACCAACAGTTATGCAATAGCATGGCACAGACCAAGAGATGTGGGGTCAGTAAGGAAAACATGACAATCCAAAATCAGATGATATCAGAAACTGTGACAGCAGAAACTGATTACTGTGCGTGTGTGTGTCAACACCTTAGCTTTGAGGCTGCTCCTGCGGTAATGTACATGATGTATGGTCTTTTGGGCCCCCACTGTCGACTTCAAGGCAGGGTTACTGTAGGTATGGTAGCGCTGCGTTGAAGTCGACATTGGGGGCCCAAAAGACCATCAAGCATAACACATCTGTATACCTGGGCGTCCAGAGCACTCTGTTTCTCTCTCATGTCCTCAATAATCCTGTGCAGACGCTTCTTGTCCTCTTTCAGAGCCTTGGTCTCAGCCCTCTCCTCCTGCCTCAGGGCCAAGATGCGCCTCTCACACTGCTCCGACACCAGCACCAGTTGAGTCCTCAGGGGCTCAAGCTCGCGGATCTGGTCTTGCATGTATGCTGAGATGAGCAGTGTGATGATAATGTTTCAAATGAACAAGGACAGCGCCACCAGCAAGCACCAATGGTGACTATTTCATAATATCATTCCTTTCAGTAATCACATAGGGCAAAATAAGCAGGAAGTAAGGAAGGTTGAACTGACCAGAAATCTTTTGCTATTCTTAAGATATTGTACAATATTAATAGCAACAGACCGACTCCAACATACCCAGAGTGGATTCGTATTCATTTTTTATGGCTGTCAGCAATTGCTTGTATGTTTTGAAGTCCTCAATGAAACAATCAAACACTTCCCGATAAGGCTAGACAGTGAAACAAAAGAGATATGGAACATTTAGAGGTGGTATTTTTAAAATGGTCTTTAACACATCTGAGTGCAAATATTACGGAGAGTAACAGGTATTCTTAATGTTTAATGTGAGACAGTAGTGTAACTATTTAAAAACCTGAAGTCTTCTCTCCTGGACTTTTGGCTGTTGTAAATCCAATGTCTGCAGTTCTCTCTTCAAATGACCTTCCAGTTGCATGAGAAATCGTGGCTTCCCCACTTGCTTACTGAACTCGTCACTGCATCTGGCAAAGCATTTTTCAAAACGGTTACAACTAGGCCTACTTGATGGGAAAAAAAAAAAGAGTATTACAACAAAGGAAAAAAATGGCAACCACTTTAAGATACCCATGATTCTTGGTGGCTTTTGTGTTGAAACTTCTGCGTCTTGGATGGACAGTTTGTGAAGTCACATGAGCTGGCCAGGTGGACAGAAAACCATTGGTACCGCCATCCTTTAGATGACATGCAGCAATGTTACAGTTTAACTTATGTATAAAAACTAAAAATGAACAGTTATCCAATGCCACAGTGACAGGGGGCCTTGCTGTACAAACATTAACTCTGAGACCTTGCTGTATTACATTAACTCTGTATCAGCCTTGCCCTTTCGGTTGATGGCACTATCTATGCAACCAAACACACAGCACCACTTACTCGCAGTTTTCTGAGCACAGTCAGATATCCATGGGCATTGCTCTGCTGTATTGGCACATCGTCCCTTCCACAATCATGTGAATGCATTGTTGGAGATCTGTGAGAAATGTAGAGTGTATCTGACGTTGTAAATTATGGTTTAGACAGCAATAGTTTGTTTGCCAAATAACCCGATGACCCATATTTACTGACTAGTATTGCTAGCAACTTAACTCAATCGATACCTACTCAGCATTAGTGCCAGTGACAGCTATCTGACTGATACAGCGACAAATATTCTGTGATAGATTGCTAGTGATCATAGAGAAATGAAGACAGTGCACCTTTGCCCTTTTGACAAGATTAACGGTGGTAATCTTGTTTCCATTGGAATCGACATCAGGAACGATCAAGCCACTTTCATTTCCTTTAATATATAGGATTAACTGCCGTGAGTTGTAGCAAGCAACCGATTATAACAAATAAACATAATAGATAGACATGCCCTTGTGCAATCAAGACCACGCACTGTTGTGTACGTATTCCTACAGTTGTGTACATGTGGTTTCCATGGCAACTCAGGACCCATGAAGGACCTCGCGTATACCAGAATATCGCCTGTTGATTTTATTTGTTGTAGGTAGGTTGGTGCCATAGACATCTATGGCAGATGCACACTGAATATTACTCAATTGATGCATCTTTACAAACATCCAACGACACTCCTAAAGTGAACAATTTACTGTGCACAGAACAAACCATTAGTTTGATTCGAGAACAGGGATCTCATATTTTGATTCTGCTGTTCCACCTGCATGAAATCAGTATAAATACTCTAATAGCCTATGCGAATTAAATACAAATTGTACCTTTATCTACAATCTTGAGAAATAGTGCCAGTTGATGACTAAACAAATGACGTAATGTTATGGCGTCTCTGCATTGAATGGCATGACATTTCATCAAAAATAACTTTGAACAAAATAATACGGCTACTATTATAGTAACATTTGAGCAGAAAATGTGCCAACGGTTTGAGACGTCAATCTCCATCCTCATGGTCGGAGTCCGGATGAAGTCCAAAACATTACATTTACATGATATGTCTTTACAGAGATTAGATCATCTCAACATTGTTTAAAATGGATCGGGGTGGGGGGTGCTTTATAATCCAACCGCAATAAATAAACTCTCTATGGAGCAGATTCACAAACTTTAAAACTACATTTCCAAAGCTTCATTCCACGCCCAGGCTCTAAAACAGCACAGGGTATGTTCCTTCCTGGGTTCTGTAGTTGGCGTTTCATAGCTATTGACAGCTCAGAATAGCACAAGGTCTTGTTTTCAACTACAGTACCCACACCGCACCGACAGTCCGACCGTAGCGCTGGTTATCCGGGGATATCGTACTACTGCTGTTTCTCCTCAGTCTATCTTGCTCTCTCTTTTCAGCGGATTGACACAACAGAGTAGAAAATAAGAAAATATTAACGCACAAAGCCAAAAATGGCAGAGCTTGGAGCGGGGAGCCTGCTGTCGGGGGATCCTGCTTTTAACTACCAAGAGCATGAACTAAACGAACGATTGAAGCGGCTGTACCCGGCCGTGAATGAGGAAGAGACCCCCTTACCCCGATCTTGGAGCCCCAAGGATAAATACAGCTACATCGGTCTCTCTCAGAACAATCTGCGGGTGCATTACAAAGGTATAGAGACGTGACCAAATGGATATTAGACACTTAAGTGTCATCAGATGGGCCTTGTCATTCCCGATGGCTAAGGGCGTCGTGTTTAGTTGGGTGCGATTATGTGTATGCAATCTCCCCGATCTAGTTTGAGCTGCTTTTCCTTCCCTTTGCTTTGTTTCACAAGAGGGAAGAGGAATGCCCAAATGGTTGACAGTTAGCTAGCAAACACTGACAGTACGGATATCCCAGGTCAAATGCTCAGCTCTCAAAGCTTATAATTTTGATGCAATTGGTCATCTTATTCAAACATTTCCTTTATATTTGAACACTCCATGACTCATTTACACTTGAATATATACTCGAAATGCAGAGTTATCCTTGAAGCTAAACAGTGGACTGGTGAACTGTAAAATAACAAGTATTACGATGTAGATTTAGCTTGCAAGCTAACATCTGTAGCTGGCTTGCTATTATTGCTAACCGTTTAGCTAACATTACAGTAGCTGAATCAGGTATAGGAACGTTACATTGTATGGAGCTAGTTAGTTAGCCAGATTATGCTAACAATAAAATGATCATTACCGACGGGATAGGTGTCATTCTGTATTGTTAGCACAATGAATTGAGATTCCAACGTAGGTAGCTTTATATTAAACAAAGATAACTGTATTTACATACAAGTTATGGCTTGAAAAACATGAGCTACTTTATGATCACAACAGCATTTCAGGGCATCACAGCTATGTCAGCTCAGCTGTTTTGGCGACATTATCTTGCATTTTAATCAAAGGATGTAACCTAACCATTGCTGGCATGGACATTCGTCGACATCGTTGGAGATTAATTTAAATTCCAAGGCCCTGTCATACACTGCAGCTTGGACTTTTTGCCAAATATCCGAAATGCCGATGCAAGGCCTAGGCTACTTTTTGCAGATGTCGCAGGTCCCATTTCTTTTAACTTGATCGCACATTTTCTGTATGGCATCTGTACATATAATGCAATAACATAGCCTGCCCTTAGTATTAACTATATGTGATTGTAATCTACTGCCCACAATCTTACATTGTAAGCAAAGTAAATCGATGGAATAATTGTGTAACCTTTTTAGACGCTCTTGTAGTCTACTGACCATAAGCCAGCTTAGGTAAGGTGGTCACTACACAACATCAGTCCTGTTTGGCAAAATGATCTTATCCTTATCAGTTTGCGCTGTTGTTCAGGCTTCAACCTGTAGTCGTTTTCTCGTTGTAGAAATCCAGGCCTCTGACAGCCTACATAGGCCATATGCTTACAAGCTTATTTAACTTGATTGCTGTTGGCCATGTGTTAATTCTGTTGTATCATGGACATTCAGGTAGGATGGTCAAGTCAACAGGTTATGAGTGATGCCTCCTAGATAGACATAGGTATCTTTGAGAAGTTCACAGTGAAAAGCATTCTACATCTCTTGTGGGCTTATGGTTGGTTGACTCTCACTGATGGAATGATTAAGTTTGCTCATTTCTATCAGGTCGTAGATATATGAAACAGCACGGGGCAACATTGGTCTTGAAACCTTGAAACTGCTACTGTAATTGTAGCCTAATATAAATTCATTTCACAAGACTCAAATACTCCTGTCACACAGTGTTTGCTGTAAACTTGTATGACCCTCCTCTCATAAGCATTATATTAGGCTTATGCATTAATCAGTTGTCTGAACGGGGACCCATTGTGTCATTTTAACAATTTCCCTTTAATCATATTCCTCTCCTCTGCTGTTTTTTTCACCCTCTGCCTGGTAAGTCACCCTTGTGATTTTGGGAGGCTATTTTGGCCAGTGTGCCAGTTTCCTCTATTCAAGGCCAGATTAGAGATGTGGAGTGTGTGTGTGTGTGTGTGTGTCGTTGTTCACGCCCATGTGTGTATTATGAGGCGATGAATTCTTTGATTTTAGTGTCAGGGTGTGTGTGTGTTGTTTGATCATGAAGCCCATGGTGCAGAGTTTGGTTGTTTTCCAAAGCTTGCCTAATTGTTCTGACCAAGTTATTGATGTCTACACTGATCCATCCACACTCTTACATTCTTAAGCTAATGACAAATACATTTTAAGGACCATGAGATCCCTGCATGAAGATAGTAGAATCTGTTCTCTCTCTCGTTCTCTCTCTCTCTCTGTGCCTGTGTGTGTGTGTGTCTGTGTGTGCACGTGTGTTTGTGTAAGTGAGAGAGGGACTGAAGTGAAAGGGACTCTAGTGTCATCATGCTTGTTCTGGTGACTAGATTCTTTTGTTGGTTGTGTCGCTGGACTCTTCTCTGTGAGGAGCAGCCGCTTGTTTAGCTGGGCCCAGGCTCTGTGATTCCTCTGAGCGGAGTGGATAGTGTTTGTTTGCCCATAGAGGGGGAGTTTCTGTGGTCTGAGGCCACTCATGCATGTTCAGTCGGAGAGGTGACATCACCAGATTGCGTTGCCCCCTCCCCCTACCACCCCTTCCTCCCGTCTCGCTATGTGAAACTGTAAAGCAGTGTTTGCCAACACTGTCATTGCTCTACCAGTTCAATGTATTTCTCTTCCGTTGGCTGTTTTGGCTGTTTTGATGTAGCCTAATTATGAATAATGGCAGGTGTGTTGTGAGATGGCTGAGTCATCCAGCCCTCTTTATGATATCTGATCTTCTTGGTTCGGTTTAACGAGGTGGTTGGTGTGATTGACAGATAAATTGATTATGTGTGTGTGCATGTGTCCTCAGTGTCGGTGGAACACTGCGCTACACAGATGTTGCACAACATTTTGGTGGTGTGACACTGTAGCTGATTACAGATACCCAGGAGCACTAATGCAAAATCTGCTGTTTTTTTTTCTGTTTTGCTAGTAAAGTGGCCAACTAGTGTTTGTGTGGGGCTGAACAATTAGCTAGTCCAACAATTGGCTAAAATATCGGATTTTGATTCTTCTGACTGATATTGAGATGGAGATTTGATTTAGGGTATAACTTTCAAAGGTCAATTTTCAGTTCAATATTCACTGTAATACATTTAGACATGACTATGAAATATCACTTCTTGGGCAAGACCAGTACTTCTGCTTGCCTTGTATGCTGTACATTCAGCGCTGCCCGTGCTGCTTTTTAAAATGTTCGTACATGTTCATAGTGGTGCCTCAGGAAGTAGGCTAGCAAATGACTCTAAAATAGCCACCATGAGCTGTACAATTAATTGTGGCATTTGCGATGTGCTAATTGCATTAGTTCAAATTGTGGTTTCAATTAGAAATCGATTAATCTTTCACCCGTAGTGTACAGCCTTCACATGTTCACACGTGTGCTTATTTGACTGACTGTCTCAGAGAGAGAGAGAGATCAGGCTGTTACGCAGGCTTTCTGATACAGGGTCTTCTCCCTCAGCTCTGCCTTGAGCTGGTGTGTGTTGGGGTTATAAATAGATTTGCTGGGTGGAGGGGGGGATGCGGGCATGCATAAGCACACACGTGTGTGTGTGTGTGTGTGTGTTAGTGGTGCACATATGTGAGCCTTAGTGTGTGAGTTTAAGAGAATCAGTGTCTGAGAGACTGCTATTTGGTAGTGTTTGAGTAGTGATAGATTATAAATAGCCTATAGCTTATTGGTATGTGCATGTGAGTTGGTGTTGTTTTTAGTAGGCCTCGGCTGTGGAGGACTATGACATACAGTATAGCTCCATGGTCAGCAATATTGTTTCACTCATCTTAGCTAATGCCAAGGGTGACATACATTTTTTTATGATGAATTGTATGACAACTCCCTGATTAGAAGATTTGAACAGTGTGTGGTGAGTCTGATCTGACTTACTGACACGGACACACACACACACACACACACACACACACACACACACACACCATACACTCTCACTCAAATTGGTAGTAGATCTAGATGGTGCTAAAAGCAGAGGGGCGTCGCAGAAGAGCTGGACCTGAGAGCACAGCTGAAGCTCACGCTGAAGAATTCCACACACAGCTGCCCTCAGGCTGCAGCCGTAAGGTGTCCTGTTATCAACCAGGGCACGGAGTTTAGTTACATGAGCTACACCGAGTGTAGACACACACACACACACGGATAGACATACACTACACGCCGATAATTATTTGCACTGCCACTCATACAAGACCAGCACATGCCCTAAAATAGGCTCACAACACATAAGCTACACATGCATATTAACTGCCCATTATTACATACATACACACACAGATTTTTTTTTTTTCACATTTTCATAGACTGGAGGTTGCATCCATGCTATCCTGTTTTCGTGTGAAAATATTATTTTGTTACATTCAGTCTTCATTCACGTTGCCAATTTGCCAATCTTGTCCACACAGGACACTTTAAAGGGATATTCCGCCATTTTTGGAAATACGCTCATTTTCCACCTCCCCTCGAGCAAAACAATCGATATTTACCTTGTTCCCGTTCATCCAGCCATTCTGTGAGTCTGGCAATGCAACTTATAGCTTCAGCCTAGCATAGATCATTGAATTGGATTAGACCATTAGCTTCTCGCCTGCTAGCTTCATGTTTAAAAGTGACTAAGATTTCTGGTAATTTTCTCATTTAAAACGTGTCTCCTCTCAAGTTAGAAAGTGCAGTAAGACCAACTGAAAATGAAACCTGGCGTTTTTCTAGGCTGATTTGACATGGAACTACACTCTCATCTGGCGTAATAATCAAGGCAACTTGCACACTACTGGCACTACTACTGCTTGTTGTCTATGGGGACTATTTTCAGATGCTGCATACGATATCACTGCGCCTATGGTACGTTTGCAAGTTGCCTCGATTATTACGCCAGATGAGAGTGTAGTTCCATGTCAAATCAGCCTAGAAAAACGCCAGGTTTCATTTTCAGTTGGTCTTATTGCACTTTCTAACTTGAGAGGAGACACGTTTTAAATGGGAAAATTACCAGAAATCTTAGTCACTTTTAAACATGAAGCTAGCAGGCGAGAAGCTAATGGTCTAATCCGATTCAAGGATCTATGCTAGGCTGAAGCTAAAAGTTGTATCGCCAGACTCACAGAATGGCTGGATGAACGAGAACAAGGTAAATATCGATTGTTTTGCTTGAGGGGAGGTGGAAAATGAGCGTATTTCCAAAAATGGCGGAATATCCCTTTAACAGTAATGTTAGAGCGGACACCTGAAGCATGCATCACAACCATTTGCGCAAATCACATGATCATTGACACAAATGCTAAATTCCATAGCCATAACAGCATTGTACAGCATGCTACCAAAGACAGGAGGGCTAATAAAGCTTGTATTTTGGTCTCCATGTTACATTCACTGCCGGCAGGCTAGTCGTGTAAGCCAAAGTGAGTTATAGAGGGTTAAGAAGCATCAGACTGACAAGGCCCAATCAGGAAGGGAACATGGACTTCTACGTCATTATTTTCGGATGTTTTCAGATTCCCTGTCACTATGAAAATGCAAAGCCGGTGTTTTCAACATTTTCCATTTTAGGAGCTTGAAAACACCGAAGTAGTGTATTCAAACACAGAGGTATTTTGCATTAAAACGGAATAGAGTAGACGTAGCCTGATCCACTGGCTCCCTCAGCCTTACACAGATACAAACGCACACAACATGACACACATTTTGTACACACCTTGAAACCTTAAACTGTGCCTGTACATGTTGTCGATTGCTGATTACGCTCACTAGAGGTCCTTAACAGGGGTGTGTACACGGTGTACCAATGCCACTTAGAGTTGTATTGTATGTGATGATTGTCTCACTGTAGTGTCCATGCCACATATAACTGATGAGAGGGCCTAATCCAGTCTGCGTCCTGTGTGAAGGTTATGCGTTACCAAAGCATTGACTAATGTGTTTACACTTCTCCTGGTGAGGGCTGGGAATTAGAGATGCACCGATTGATCGGCTGTTGACTGAAATTGGACGATTTTTATGAGATTGTGGAAAAAAAACACCCTTGGATAGTGGTTATAAATAAATGGAATTGGTATCGGCAGGTTAAACTTTGACAAATCAGAAATCAGAATCGATGCATCTTTAGTTGGAATCTCACGATACTATGCTATCATGACATGCTGGCCACTATAAAAATACTGTTGTGATTTTGAAATTCTATGATTCTTTAAACATTGCAAGACAATCATTTCCATCCTGATGATTTTGTAACTGAAGAAGAAAAAAGGCTAAAATTAGACATATGTATTTATTCACTGCACAGTGCATAGAGTCAACCCCCAGAAATAGTGGTGGAGGGAAATTGTAGTCTTGAGAACTAGAATGGTTAGGTGAACACATTTGTTTTTAACATTTGGTGTCACGGTTACATATCACAAGAAGAAATATCTTGGTATATATCACCATATCAAATGTGCCCTCACCCTCATGACTGTTCTGCAGAGCATTGCAAAGTACCTTGAAATTTTATGTTCCCATATTCTGACATGGATTGTACCATTTTAACTGTGTGTGCGTGTTGATGACGTCTAAAGGTCCTGTTTTGCTGATTGCTTTCAGTCAAGTACTATACAGGTGTATTTTCAGTGATATTCATTCACCCCTTCCCTCTCTCTCTCTCTCTCCTTCTCTTTGTGCCTCAGGCCATGGAAAGAACCATAAGGATGCTGCGTCTGTCCGCGCTACCCACCCCATTCCCGCAGCTTGTGGCATCTACTACTTCGAGGTGAAGATTGTCAGCAAGGGCAGAGATGGGTAAGTTCACCTGAAAGGTCTTTATGAGTGTGAGATCGTAGTGAGCTCAGTAGTTGGTGATCAGTGTAGAATATTCACCTCAGATAGATTCACGTACTCTTGCTTTTTTGTCTTTGCTCTGACCTGACACAGTTTTTCTTATAGCAGTGATAAGTTGGATTTTTTTTTGTTGTCCTTTGACAGTTGAACGGTCAATAAATCACTTTGGATGAAGTGTAGGCAAATTGATGGCCGCTAAATAAAACCGATGAGATTTATGGTTTCGAAGTCATCTGCTGTCCTGCTGTATGGTTTTCTTGACCCAGAATGAAGGGCACTGAAATGACAAGCTGTATGGTTGCCTTTTCTTTGCTATTGTTTTTAATTATGCTCCTAAATTTGCCACAGTAATCTGCCCTTTCATGTCATTGTGGTGCAACTAACTTGCATGCTCCATTTTGAGTTGTAACATCAAAAATGGCACAGTTGAGGATTCCAGACATTATCTGAATACCACCACAAACATCCTGCCAGGCGTCTGTGGAGGTAATTTGCCCAGTAGGATTATAAACATGTTGTCAACAGTATGACACAGTCCTGGTTTGGAGATGGAAGAGGGCATACTGTCTCCACGATGAGTAAACATGCTTGCTCCTTGATTCTCGTGTCTGTTGAAGGAGCGCAAATTGTGTTTGACACTACATTTGGTTACGCAGTGCTGGTTGTCATAATTCTTGGAAGGAGTAATGTGTGCAGTCTTCGGTACTGGCTTGGACATCTGAAGTTAAACTGTAGCACCATGTGATATCTCATCTCATAGTTAAAAACCATAAAACAAAATGTTTACAGATAAGCACAGATGCACACTCAGGCGATTCACTGTTGTAAATAGGCATTTTCTAAGCTTTTCTAAGCTTTTCTTTCTTTTCTTTTTTTTAAAAAATTGATGACCGATGACCACATGACCACAACCAATGCTACTGTAGTGGATCAAATGTTTTATGAAAAAAACATGATGGCTACCAGCAGTTTTCTGGAATAGATTCATGTGATTTTTTTCTCTTTTTGTGTTCAATTGTTTTCTGGAGAAATCAATCTAGTGTAACATAGTGAAGTCTATGTAAATGCTGCAGTACTATGCTAAAATGTTAGGCACCCATTAGATTTGTTTTAGCAATGTCATGATGACTGTATATGTTTCTCATTGTCTTTATTATAATTCAACCAGAAGATAGAGGAGATATAAAAGGCCATTACAAATTGGGGGAAGCGGAAGCTGGTTGATACTGATACTGGTTCTGGCTCTGACATTGGTATCAGAAGTGGGAAGATGATGACACTTTGACAGATTGAAGATCTCAGTGAAAAGCTACCGCTGGAAGAGTTCATTGCTCACCTAAAGCGGGAAAAAGCATGGTCAAAGATTTCTATTCAAAGAGCCTTGATGAGGCAAGCTGACACTATTCTCACCTGGGAACATAACGAAGAGGGTCACCAAAGATGTACAGTATGTTTCAGCATGCTCCTCCAAAATCCTCTTGACACGGCAGCGTCAGTTTTAGGGTCAGCCTCGGTCAAGTCAGCAGCTGATCTCGAGACCCCCATTGTAGCTGGATCTACCAGCGGCTTCTGGCAGGCCAAGCATGCCCGTCAGTGGCCTGGGTGGGGAACAACAGCTCCGTCAAGAGCTTCCCCCTTGGGTGACTGGTCATTATAACACTGCTAAAACAACAAATCTAATGGTAGCTTGAGACTGAAATTGGAAAACAAAAACAACAAAAACTACATTTTATGTGTATTTAAGTACTGTGTACATATTTCCTGTGTTTTCTGGACTTATTCTATTTAAGAGTGAGAGTGAGAAATAAACAATATGGTTTGTTTCACATTACTGAAGCAAAACATGTAAGGTGCCAACGTCTTTTGCACAGTATATTAGATTAGATTAGATTAGATTAGATTTAATTTTATTTTCATTGTGCAGAGTACGAGTACAAGTACAAAGACATGAAATGCTGTTTGTGTCTAACCAGAAGTGCAAAAAGCAGAAAAGTGCAATGTGATGAACAAAGTGTAGACAGGTGGTGCATAGCAGGATATGAAATTGAGTACAGTGTAGACAGTAATATACAGGTGGTGGAAGGTGGTTTACTGTGATATAAATTAAATATAAATACGCGAAGTGTATTAGCAGTAACTTTATAAGGTCAGGCTATAAATATGGCTATATATTGTAACATGTACATATATATGCAGTGTAGTAGGAGTAACATTATAAAAGTAATATATAAGAGTAATATAGATATGGAGTGTAATTGAGGGAATATATTGGAACAGTTATGTGCAGTGTGGTAACAATGCTATTATGGTGCAGAAACAGTAACATTATAACAGTAGTGAGTATAAGTGTATGTGCAGAATGAATAGAATGAAAAGCCGTAGAATATGGCTATATAAGTGTTATTACAATATTGAATATGTACTAAATAGCTAAATAAATGAATAAATAAAACACTATAGGTGGGATAGGGTAGTGCAATTGTCCGGTGGTGCGGGTGGGGGTGGGGGTGGGTGCAAACATGTTTGTCCCTGTCAAGGTTGCCATGGTCATGGACACCTTAACAGGCAGTTGTCCGGGGAGAGGGCTCTGTCCTCACAATGTCTTCATCCTTGTCAACATAAGGCACCAGTGCTTAATGAAAGTGTCTGACATCATAGAAATGATTCCTAATTCCAGTATACTTATGTCTGTTTACCTCAATACTTGTAAAGATACTGTACAAAAAGTCTAATGTCAGTGGTTTACCTCTTGCTATGAAAGCGCATCTGATTTATAGAAGCTTAATAGAAGTTACAGTCATCAAACCCTAATGAAACTAATTGCATCAAACCTACCTGAGGTCTTAGTTCCCAATCCCAACCCCTTTCAAGCGTTGAAATTGTTGATGGAAGTTAGGAGTATCCAAACATCTACTGTGTATAGCTGATTCCCTGTGAGGTTTTGCAGTGATGTGTGGCCCTTTTCTCTGCTTCTGACCAAAGTTTACCGTGTTCTCTGCCTCTCTTCGTGTGCGTGCAGGTACATGGGAATCGGCTTGTCCGCCCAGGGTGTCAACATGAACCGGCTGCCTGGTGAGTGGCATGTGGTAGAAGTGTGTGTGTGTGTGTATGTTTGAGAGTGTGTGAAGGATCGGGGTGTAGGGGATCCCTCTAGGGGTCAGAGGTCGCGGTGTCAGTGTCTGCATATGTGGTGGAAAGATGAAGCCGAGGGATGAGAAAGTACAGGGTGATTGTGGACCTAGTTTTTGAAAGTAGACAAACACTTGCTCAGTCGCGCAAGCATTCATTTAACTATTTCACTTTGATCTGGTCCCCCTGTCCACCACGTCTCTTTTTTCTTTAACTCCCTGTTTGTCTCCTTTCCTCCCCATTTTTCACACTCACACCCTCTGGCTTCAACTGAACATCTTACCAGTGAGACATGTCTGAACATGCCTGAGGAAAGCCCTCCGAGATTCAATGCTGACATTTAGCATGCAGATTCTGCCGATCTCTGTCCTCTCTCTCTCTCATCTCAGGAAGTGATACTCAGAAAAAGAAAGAAAGAACAGAGAAAAAGTTCAAAAAGAACATCAGAAAAAGGTGTTTTCATAAAAGCATGTTTTTTATTTATTTATTTTTTTTTTTTTTCATAATCACAAGTTTCCTGTAGAGGGAAGAGGAGCAGGCAAAATGTCGGTGTCATTAACCGAGTGTTCCTGAACAGGCTCCTCAGGCAGGGACAAGCTTAGAATCTCGACGGCCTCTGCTTAATTAAGACCTATATGCTTAAAATATCAGCATTCCGAACAATGAATGATTGAATGAACACACATACTGTTTCCACACGTGGGATGAGCTCAACTAGAACGTCATTTAGTCCTGTGGATCTTTTGGAGAGAATTTGTTAGGGCGACTGTCGGGAGTGTAAGATTTGTTGTTTACCGGTGTATCACCCCCACCCCCCATTTTTATTTGGTAATCCAGATTTCCCTCTCATTGCTTATGTATTTCATTACACATGGGTTAGATCATAATACAGATTTACTAGCACACAGAAGCTTAAGCATGACATAACAGCAATGATCTCTAGCCATGAATGCAAGGACAGGAGAGGGAGAGGGGTGATAGATAGAGAAAGAGAAAGAGAGAGAGAGACAGAGGGAGGGAGGGAGGGAGGGAGGGAGGGAGGGAAGGATGTTCCTACAGAGGGGCTGATTTTCCAGGCACAGACGGAGTTCTTGTCAGCCCACCGTTCCCCCTGCCTTCCCATGCTCCTCCCGGCCTATCAGATCCTCCCTCCCCTCCCCGGCTGCCACGGGCCAATCGGGCGCTCTTGGGCGCTCTGCCTCTTGTCACCTGCCCGTCGGGTTCTCCGCTGTGCCCGAGGCCGGTGGAATGCATTCGGGCCTGCCCAGCCAGCCAATTCTGTTCACACCTGCTGACCACAACTCATGTGCCCTCTCTCTCTCTCTCTCTCTCTCTCTCTCTCTCTCTCTCTCTCTCTCTCTCTCTCTCTCTGCTGCCGGGCTGCTGCAGAGCGTTCTATACATCACGTGAAGCTCGGAATATTGTAGAAGTAGGCGACCGTGTGTATGGGCGCTTGACGGCTTCCTCATTAAAAAAGGGAAAAAAATGCGTGCTTCTATGGAATGGATGGAGCCTGTTGCTGCTCGAACGTCCAATTCAGTTCTCCCGATCCAGTGTTTAGCCTATTGTTATTGTGTGTGTGTGTGTGTGTGTGTGTCTGTGTGTGTGAGTGTGAGTGAGTCCGTTTTTTGTGACCATGTTGTGAGAGCTCGTTTGTATGTATGTGTGTGTGTGTGTGTGTTAGTGTGTGTGTGTGTGTGTGTGTGTGTTTGAGTTGGACAGGGCAGTAATAGTTTTATGTGCTCCGTTGACCTCCCTGCTTGTGATCCTCACAGTGGAGCCCTGCCCATTTCATTACCATGCAGGGAACACTGAGCCCAGCTTTAGGAGCAATATCCCTGTCAGGGCCACGCCGGCAGATTAATCTAATACCACACAGTTCACTCACGACCTACTTTCTCCCCCCTTTTACTTGTTCTCCTCCCTTTTGCCTTCCGCCCACCCCCCCCCCCCCCCCCCCCCCCGGGTCTAGCGCGGAGCGGAGCGGAGCTGACCTGACCTGAGATCAGGGCCAGGAGCGGTTCTGAAGCGTGCTGCTTGTGTGGGTTCCCTCTGCTCCGCCACACAGTGTGCGCTATCGTTGCTTAATTGGCTATTTGGAACGAGGGCGCACACTCGACCTGCAGGAAACAGTAGCCAGTGTGTGTGCGTGTGAATGCCCAGCTGTGTGTCACTGTGATCCGTGGTTATAGTCCTGATGCTTCCTGAATGTGTCAGATACACACACACACACACACACGCACACACACACACACACACAAACAGAGTCGTGCACAGGCACATACACATATTCATGTGTCCTTTTGTGCGTGTGTTCCTGCTCTCAGGATGGGTGAGTCATCACTGCTGTGCCCTCAAAAGCCCCTCGGCTCACTGAGTGGCAACTCCCTTTGGCCAGTAGAGGAAGCAGACTGACACTGTGTATGTGTGTGTATGTGTGTATGTGTGTGTGTGTGTGTGTGTGTGTGTGTTTTTTATGTAAAGAAGAGTGTGGCAGGCTTACATATCATGCACGTCTGGATGTGTGTGTGTGTGTGTGTGTTTGTGTGTGTGTATGTGTGCTTGAAATACTGCTGAGGCCCTCACAGTCTATTTGGTTTGTTTACACTGTCCATCCCCAGATCTTTTAAGACAAGGCCTACATTGGGTTTATGCAATGGCTAGAAATAATTTATAACTCTTGTAGCATAACAGCAGCTAAGTGACTACAGCACTTAGCCTGTGCCAAGGTCAGGGGCTAACATGAAGAGCTACATCTGCTAGAATGTATGGCCTGTCCATGCTGCTGAGGTAGTAGCATATATAAATGTGTGTGCATTTAGCAGCTACGTGTCTTTGTTTTGCTGCAAATTGGATGTTGAGTCGTAGGAAGGTATTTGTGATATTTACCTTTTTTGCCCTTTATTTTCTTTAATTATTCCCGTTATGTATTCATTACAGGATGGGACAAGCACTCCTATGGTTACCATGGCGACGACGGACACTCCTTCTGCTCCTCAGGGACTGGCCAGCCATACGGCCCGACCTTCACGACGGGCGATGTCATTGGCTGCTGCGTTAACCTCATCAACAACACCTGTTTCTACACCAAGAATGGCCACAGTTTAGGTAACACTTGGCACTGTGTCAGATATTTTCATGTAGCATCCTCCGTACCCCCAGGGAACGCTTGTTATGCAGAATTAGCCCTGTTCCTCACGCTTACTACACCTGCGACAGCCAAACCTGCTCTTCCTGTTGGTGTAACATGTGAGGCTAAATCAATCATCTTTCTCTCTGTTGTCTTCTAGGTGTGGCTTTCACAGACCTCCCGGTAAGTTCTATTGGTGTTTCTTATCTTACTACAGAGTGTGTCTTTGACTTGAACTGAAATGACTGAAATTTGCATTAGCCACACCACAGGTGTGTTCTCTGTTATTCTTTTTGGTTTGCCATTTTTGTTGCCATTAATCAACAAAGTCAAGAGAACAGGCCACACATCAGGCTTTAAGTTACTAAGCAGATTCTGACTATACCTGAATTCAGCTCTTTAACATTTGAAAATAGATCACTATCTGTAGTACAGCTTTGGAAGTTTCTGATAACTTCAGGCTCAGAAATGTTCCTTGCCTTTGGCCCTGCACGTGTTCTGGTCATAGAATCACATGACCCAAGTGTTGAGTGTGTCTCATTCTGACTCTTGTCTTGCTCTCTCTCTCCCTCTCTTCCTCCTTCCTTCTCTCTGCCCCCCTCCACCTGTCCTCTTTCTTGATCTTCTCCGTCACCCCCACAGCCAAACCTGTATCCCACGGTTGGCCTGCAGACTCCGGGCGAGATCGTGGACGCCAACTTTGGCCAGCACCCTTTTGTTTTTGACATAGAAGACTACATGAGTGAGTGGAGGGCTAAGATCCATGGCATGATCGCACGCTTCCCCATCGGCGAGAGGCTGGGAGAGTGGCAAGCCGTTTTGCAAAAGTACGTCTCGAGTTAATCACCTGAGTGCAGTCTCGCTTTCTCACAGGCACATAATTACACACCTATACCAGAATGGTTTGCTATAATACCTCGAAAAACTCTCTACATATTAAGTCACACTCTCACGCGAACTGTACTTAAAAACGTACAGTTTAACTTGCTGTTAATCGCTCAAGGGTCAAAGTCCATGTTTACAGTACAGTAGTCCATCTCTCACTTTAAACACTGTGGTTAGAAGCACACAGCCTCACAATATGCCTACACACTCATCCCCACACACTTGTTAAGAGTGTGTTAAGTCTGTCCAAATGACCCCTTTGTGTAACGGGAACATGATGTCCTCTTGCAGCATGGTGTCCAGCTACCTGGTGCACCATGGGTACTGCGCCACCGCTACAGCCTTCGCCAGAGCCACTGAGACGGTCATTCAAGAGGACCCCACTTCCATAAAAAACAGACAAAGTAAGACCAGCTATGCCCCCCCTCAACCAAGAAGGCAGACCAAGTGTTCTCCTCTGAGTTTTCTGCCCAAATCACTGCCTGATACAGACAGCTGACACAGACGTTTCGGTTGTGCTTTGTCTTTCTTCACCTCTGTACGCCTCGGCTCCCTTAACACAGGAGTGGATGAATGAGCTGATTCTCTCTCTCACTCTCTCTCTCTCTCTCTCTCTCTCTCTCTCTCCTTCCCTCTCTCCCTCTCTCTCATGACCAGACGTAGAAAAGAATGGTTTTGATGCCAAGTTGATGTTTGTCTTCCTGTCTGTGTTTTAATGTAGGGGTACAAAAATAAACCCTTTTTCTGTTTTGTTTGGTTTTGGTATGTATAAGTATATTTCAGTAGAGTGTATGTGTAATTTTTGTTATTTACCTTTTCATGCCACAATATCTGTAAATCTAAAAATTCAAAGTGTCTGTGCAGAAGAGGGGTTATGGAAGTCTCTTATGACAAAAATCTCTCTCTCTCTTTCTCACTCTCCCTCTCTTTCCCTCCCTCCCTCCCTCTCTCCCTCCATCCTGTGCAGGAATACAGAAGCTGGTTCTGGCGGGGCGTGTCGGAGAGGCTATAGAAGCCACACAGCAGCTGTATCCCGGCCTGCTAGAACACAACCCCAATTTACTCTTCATGTTAAAGTGAGTAGTATTCCAGAGCGCTGACCGCAGCTCCTCTGCCCTCGCTGACCACTGCGCTGGGGCTTGCCAGTGACACGCCTCCAAATGTGCCGTCACTAGTTTCCGTATGCGCAGTCGCACGGGGTGCGCCTCGAGCTGGTGCTAGTGTGAAATCTACTGACTGACGCACACACACACACACACACACACACACACACACACACACACAGACGCACACGCTCGCGCTCTGCCATTGAGTGTCTGACATCCTACTGATTTCACAGAAGCAGCACAGCTTGCGAAGCGACACAAACACAACAGCGGAGAGTCCTCAGCGCTCCCTCTGGTCTCTGGACGAGAGCCCAGCTGTGTGTTTGTGCTACAAAGACATTAGATTACGCAAATCAACTGGGTGCCCCTCTCCCGAGAGGGAGAGAGGGAGAGAGAGAGAGAGATAGAGAAAGAGAGAGAGAGAGATACACGCTTTGAGGCATGGGTCGGAAAACACTGGAGCTTCTTGTGTGGCAACCGACGCGGCTCTTGCGTGACTAACGAGGGGTCAGGGTGACCCAGGGGTCGCGCCGTGTCGCATGCGCAGGTCCTGTGCTCGGACGCAGGCTGCCGAGAGTTAGCGCTGAATTAGCATCTGCTTGTTTCTGACTCGTGTTTTTTTGCCTGCAGCTGGAGCCCATCATGTAGCTTCATTTGAATCAAAATGCCTGAGAGTTTGTGTGTGTGAGTGTGTGTGTGTGTGTGAGTGTGTGTGACTGTGTGTGACTGTGTGTGACTGTGTGTGACTGTGTGTGAGTGTGAGTGTGTGTGAGTCTGTGTGTTTGTGTGTGTGTGTGCGTGTGTCTGCTGAATGCCGCATCGTATTTTTTGGAGGATGTAGTGTGCTGTCTTCTTGTCTGTCAGTGAGGCTGTTAGTGTGTGTGCTGCTGGCGGTCCCATAAATGCGGGGTGCTCCACCTGAGCTCGTCACTCTGAGATTGAGTTTCTCACCTGCTGCATGATTCAGCAGAGCTCACGCAGGCCACGGGCCTCCCACGCCCCACGCCACATTACGCCACACGACAGCGACACTACGCTGGATGGTAGAGTCCCTGATACATATGGTATCGGAGGTTGTTTCTCCCCTCCCTCGATCACTCCGCTTTGTGAATGAAATGAGGGATGGAATTTTGTTGCTTTATTGCTCTGAGATATTATCAGAAAGAAAGAAAATACTCAGGCATGGAGCGAGCCAGGCGCATCGCATGTGCCTGAACAGACGCAAAAGAGCGTGACAAACAATTACAATTACAGTACAGTCGCACAAGTTTACATAAAATAATATTTTCAAACAATTATACAGTATGTGGCATACCAGTTCAGCAGAGCTCAAGGAAGCCATGGGCCACCCACACCCCACTACACTACACGACACTACTCCACGCCACGTCACGCCACGCCACACCACACTTTATTACACTACACCACACCACACCACACCACGCTGAATGGTAGTGTCCCTGAAACCATCTCTGAAAGCACTGCAGCTATTCACAAATCATGATGTTTTTGAAGCTACACTATAGATGTTGTGTGATTCATCTATTCAATCTGTTATTTCTTTGTTATGTGTACGGTGGAGCAGGATATGACTCTTACCGGTACTTTGTACTACTGCTTTACGTGTTACGAGAGAACCCATCTGGAGATGACTTAGAGAAATACCTACTGGCAATAGCAATAAAATCCCTTGCTGACAAGGCATCACTCCCATGTGTACACATCCACATCGTCCACGCCCCTATGCTCCTCTGTGCTGAACATAAATAGTAGCCCCTGATAACTGGAAGGGGGAACCCTGTAGTATGCATGTCTTTTTACGCCATTTAGGGTTTCTGAAGCTACACTGATGTTTTGTGATTCATGCTAAGTGATCTACAACTCGTGGCCTTTGCATGCACAGTCTTGTAGCCTGTTAGTTTGTTACAAGAGTGCGCATCTGGAGATGACTTGTTCGAGATGCTCGTTGGGCATGGCAACCAGATCTTGTGCTGACAAGGCATCACCTTCAGGCATGCAACCACAGTCTCAAGAGGAGTATGCTACAGTTTCACATTTTAATCGCAACCTTGACTTTGAGCCATACCATCCGTGGACATTGGATAGGTTTTACGATTTTTCAGACTGCTATATAATCAGTCCTCCTTGCATTAAAGCCAAATCCTTTCACTGTTGAAAATATAACCTCCTTGGTGGTCAGACATGTAATATGAAACGTTATCCTTTTTGCACTGGAAGGTATGTTGCATGAAGATTTACACCAAGTGGTTCGCTGACATGAAAAATTGCATGTGTGCCATATTCTGAACCCTCTTATTTAGTCTTATCTGTTTGAGTTTAAACAAAAAAAATTCAGTTCAGAATCTAGAGAGGACTATTTGCTTTGCAGTCCTTTTTAAAGCTTGTTCAAATTTGAGTGCATTTCCCACTGGAGTGATATTTCAGCCTCTGGTATCAGTTTATGCATAATAGGGTTGAGCTCTGGCAGACGAAGAGATACTGCAGAAACAGAGAACTATGGGAACAGTGGCCCTTAGTCACTGCTAAAGATTTTAGACAAATGGAAATTGGATATCAGACTCGACAGTGGATTGCAGACTAGAAGATATTGAATAGGTGAATAGATCGCAGTGTGTCTGTCCCATTCAGATAAACTTAGGAATGAATTACCCTTCCAAACAATGTCTGCCGGAGATATGGACTTTTTAAATGTTCTGTCGGTCACAGAGCATTTGAGTCCACTACAAACTGTGTATTGTTGGAGAGTCCGTTAATGAGGAGTTCGTCCCAGGTGGCTCTAGTATTGTTTTTTTTCGTTTTTAATGGTCTGACTGACTCAGGATGGCTGGATGGAAGCTGCTGGTCCCATCTGTGTTGGTGTCAGTTTACAGTAAATCTCAGTGCAGGCCGCCAGCCTCCCCTTCTTCACAGTGGAGATGGCAGCAGTGACTCAGGAGTTGGAGCAGTTGTTCTGTTTGAGCCTGGCTCCTCCTGACCCTGTTGAATTGTCCTTGAGCAAGACCGATAAACCTACACTACTCTGGTTGCATGGCAGCCGCCACCATCGGTGTGTGTGTGTGTGTGTGTGTGTGTGTGTGTGTGTGTGTGTGTGAGAGAATAGGTGAAGGTGAGGGCATGACATAGTAAAGTGCTTCGAGTGCTCAGTGGAGTATAAAAGTGTTTCATAAATGCGGTCCACTGACCCGTCCGTTCTCTCCCCTTGCCCACAGGTGTCGGCAGTTTGTGGAGATGGTGAACGGTACGGACAGTGAGGTACGTTGCTTTAGTGTGCGCTCGCCGAAATCCCAGGACAGCTACCCCGGGTCCCCCTGCCCGAGCCCCCGACATGGGGCCATCAACCCCCACCTGCACAGCACAGGTAAGCCCCAGCACCACCTGCACCCGCACCTGCACCCGCACCTGCACCTGCCACAGGGCACCTCTGCTTTCCTCGTGTTTTGTTGGGGCGTACTTGGGCACTCAAACATCTCAGACCCCCATCAAGCCCGTATGTCATATCTAGCGTATTTAGCGTTGCCGAAAATGACCACTGACTCCAAAATGCTCCGAAAAAGTCTTCCTTTGCTCATGCCATACCTTTCCACCAAGGTTTATGGGGATCAGGTCAATAATTTGTTCGCTAATCCCACTAGCAGACAAATACGAAAATACAGCCCCCTTGGTGGAGGTAATGATAGATAATTACAGGTGACAAACAGACTCTGTAACGTTGAGTCCTGTTAGTTGACTAGCAATAACTTTAAGTGTTAACTTTTATAGTGTTACTACTGCAGTATTTTCCTCCACTCAGACCTTACTAGTTTATCTGTATAATTATTTTCTGCACTCAACGTCTGAGAAGCAACATTAGGATGTGTTGCAGGGTTATGCAAAATTCACATTTCAATTCTGCTTCCTGTTTGCGACGTCAATTGAAATGCAAGTGAAATTGCATTTGCATTGAGTTGAATTGGAATTTAAGACCCAGGTTTAATTCAGTTCTAGAATTTTGCACAACCCTGATGTGTTGGTGTTGAATTGCAATACTTTGTATTGACGTGGACTGTTGTAAACACTTAATGTATGCAATATTTATTAGATTGTATACTAAGCATATTTCTGGTATATTCAGCCATATTGTTTGGCACATGGTACATTCATCCATACATATTCCTGTCTCTCAGTCCCCCATACTGGTGTGCTGTACCCATATACTATATGAAGGAATTTAATTAAATGAAACATTCATGTAAATGTCTGTCAATGGTTCCCACTGGTGTGCTGTACAGTACGTCATCTGCCTGCTGTAATGTCTCACGCAGGCGCCGACAGCCCCACCTGCAGTAATGGGGTCACCCCTCCCAGCAAAAGCAAGAGCCACAACAAATACCCGGGCGTCAGCTCAGCCTCCTCCTCCTCCTCGTCCTCCCCCTCCTCGGTCAACTACTCTGAGACAAACTCCACCGACTCCACTAAGTCCCAGCCTCACAGTGCCACGAGCAACCAGGAGACCAGGTGGGCTAAAAGGGCTCCGTGTTTGTGTGTGTGTGTGTGTTTGTGTGTGTGTGTGTGTGTGTGTGTGTGTGTGTGTGTGTGTGTGTGTGTGTGAGAGAGAGAGTTTGTATGTCATGTAATAATAGCGATTGGGTTTATGTTGGGTCTGAGTGTTATGAATGTCATACAGTGTGTGTTTGTGAGTTTGTGTGTGGCAATGTCATGTAATGCTAATTGAGTTTATATTAGGACTGAGTGTTATGAATGTCAATGTCATACTGTGTCTCTGTTTGTGTTGTGTTGTGTGTGTGTGTGTGTGTCTGTGTCTGTGTCTGTGTCTGTGTCTGTGTCTGTGTCTGTGTCTGTGTCTGTGTCTGTGTCTGTGTCTGTGTCTGTGTGTGTGTGTGTGTGTGTGTGTGTGTATGGTATTCACCAGCGACAGTGAGATGGAGATCGAGGCAGAGCACTACAGTAACGGAGTGACTGAGAACTCATCCGCCCGGATCATGAATGGCACCTACAAACACCAGGAGATCTTACAGGCTGAGGAGAGCAGCCTGGGCAATGGTGTGGCAGGTATGATAGCACTGACACACACACACACACACACACACACACACATAGACACACACATACTCAACTGAAATCTTGTACTCAGTTTGGTCAAGTACTGCACCATCTGCCTGAATAATATACAGTTATACATTTCTGTACCATTACATGTGTGTTTATAGGTCAATGTTAACAATGTCAATTTATTTATATAGCACATTTTTAAAAAAAAAAAAACAGTTGACCAAAGTGCTGTGCATACTGTACAGTACATGCCCTGACACACACACACACACACACACACAGCAGGCCATCACTCTGACTCCTGCTACCTCTGGCCTTGTGTTGGAAGCTGCTGTTAAGTTGTTTTGAAATGCTGTTTGTCACCAAGGTTACGGAGACTTTATTTATGATCCTCTCTGGCCAGAGTGCATGTGGCCCAAAAGAACAGAACGTTTCTGTGGCAGGAAGTTTTTTTTATTTGGTGTGCCTGTTTGCCAGGATGCATGTTTTATGTGTAACAGAAACGTTGTTTTTTGGAATGGCAGTCATGTGCAGGCTAGACCTCTCTGTCAGATGTTGAAGCCTTTTTAGCCACCATATCGGTGCTTTTCAAGCTTCATTGTAAAACCCAGCTTGAAAACATGATTATGGTTTATAGAGGATCACTCTTTTTGTTGGTTTTAGTTTAGTTTATTAGGTCATTATTATTCTTTTAACAATTGGCAATGTATGTACTACTAATGTCATTATATTTAAATGTTTGGTATTTGACAATTGCAATATACAGTATCTCTAAAACTACTATTACTATTACTACTACCTCCACCACCAGCATTGTAATCCATATTTGACCTCCGCCTTCAATGGAGCTCCATGACCTTCTGTCTCTGCCCCCTCCAGATGATAACTGCCCCTCCAGACAGCTGTGTGGGGGCAACCAGGCGGCCACAGAGAGGATGATCCAGTTTGGCCGCGAGTTGCAGGCCCTCAGCGAGCAGCTGTGCCGGGAGTACGGCAAGAACGCCACCCACAAAAAGATGCTGCAGGTAGGAGAGACGCGTGGGGAGTACGGCAAGAACACCACCCACAGAAAGATACTGCAGGTAGGAGAGACCGCTGGGGAAAGATGGAGGGATCATGGGAGGCAGGAGGAGGAGGAGGGATGGCATGATGAGAGATTTGTATGTGAAGAAAAGAGAGAAGAAGAACAGGATGGGATAGGATGGAAGGATGGATGGATGGATGGATGGAACAGAGGAAGGGAGAGAGGAGAAGTGCGGAGGAAAAGCAGCACTCTGTAAGGGTGCTGCAGGTGGGAGTGATGGAGGGAGGTGAAGTGCAAAATGAATGAACAGAACACTGAATAAAAATGAGAGAGAGAAAGAGAGAAGGTGAGATGGGGTGTGTGAGATGTGTTATATGAAGGCTTCCACACACACATACACACATACATACATACAGGTCCTCAGCTAGTCCTTTAACTCCTCCTTCAGAAAGAAGGTGTAGGAGAGAGAAGGAGGAGGAGAAAAGGAGGAAGAGAAACGAAAGGGAAAAAGTAAGGCAGAACAAGGAGAGTGCTGGAGATTGTAAAATGGGAAGGAAGGAAGGGAGTCAAAGGATGTGGAAAATATCTTACAGAAGATGATGGAACACTCACACACACACACACACACACACACACACACACACACACGGTCGCACACAAACACTGGCATGAGCTCTGGAGTCACATTCCATTCAGTGGCACATCACATCACTTCACTTCACTCTGCCTCAAAATCACTCATCAGCGGCAGCCTGGTGCCTCTCGTCAAAAATGGCTAATCTGTCTAGAAATAGATCGCCCCATTCCTGACAGCATGCTAATCCTCTGCCAGCACAGTTGTATTTTATTTTGTATTTATTTATTTATTTTAGATCAGGCTTCTCTGAGGCCAGCCTGAGGACTTGCATATTAGTGTCATAACAGCAACTGTGCTTATATGGGAAGTTGTGGCTGATGGCAATGGATGGTTATGTGTGTGTGGGCATGTGTGTGCACACGTGTGTGTGTGTGTGTGTGTGTGTGTGTGTGTGTGTGTGTGTGTGTGTGTGTGTGTGTGTGTGTGTGTGTGTGTGTGTGTGTGTGTGTGTGTGTGTGTGTGTGTGTGTGTGTGTGTGTGTGTGTGTGTGTGTGTGTGTGTGTGTGTGTGTGTGTGTGTGTGTGTGTGTGTGTGTGTGTGTGTGTGTGTGTGTGTGTGTGTGTGTGTGTGTGTTGATATGTTTTGTGTATGTTTTGTCAGGATGCCTTCAGTCTCCTGGCGTACTCAGACCCATGGAACTGCCCGGTGGGTCAACAGCTTGACCCCACACAGAGAGAGGCCATCTGCTCTGCACTCAACAGCGCCATCCTGGGTAAGTGCATACACATACACACTATACACACACACACACACACACTGACTTATACTCACACACTCACACAACCTATACAACTCTACACCAAGGGCTATCCTGGATTGGGTGCATACACTTGCATACAGTATATAAACACGCACACACACACACACACACACAATCTACTGACCTTCACAATTATGTCAGCTGATTCACTTGAGACCACTGTCAAAGACAATGTGAGACAATCTTCATTCTCCTAATCAAGTCTCTGAGCTGGCATCTGCTTACCATCCCCTGGCACCAGTCAAACAGCAGTGCCAGAAATGGGCAACGCCAGGCAGTGCCACTATGCACATCATGGGCCTACTTGTCTTTGTTCTTGGTTACTGCTGTGGCCTGCTGTGGCTCACTGACCCACTCCTGCCTTGTGTGTGTGTGTGTGTGTGTGTCCACGTCCACAGAGTCCCAGAACCTGCCCAAGCAGCCGCCTCTGATGCTGGCACTGGGCCAGGCCACCGAGTGTGTGCAGCTCATGGCCCGAGTCCGCTCCGGATCTTGCTCCTTCGCCAGAGTGGACAACTTTTTGCACTAGCACCCCGTCAAGGTGAGATGACGAACATGTGAACACACACACACACACGCTCACATACACATACGCCAATTAACAGCAATATCAACTGTAAAATGGGCACTTGTCCTTGGGAGGCATGTTGATTCTCTGTTACCTGTTTACAGTTTGTCTAGAAAGATCTATGTTTTCGTTGTTTCTGTTTTTTGCATATAATGTCAAGGGAGTCTGTATGCTACCGTTGCGGTGGAAGAGATATTCTACTGTAATTTCAGCCTTCAGTACATGAGTGATGGCTGTGTTTCACAGGCAATGTTCAGGACCGCTAAGAAGAGGACCTTTCCAGTTGGTTGCCATGGGGACAGCACGCGTTTTGAATTGGTGTGTGGCTTGCCGTTTGCCAGAGGCAGTTGGGCAGAGGAATGCGCAGAGCAGGAGAAGAGAGGCTTCTTTTTAATTTAGTATTATCAAATACAAAAAAATGTGTGACACTATTTAAAGATAATTAATTATTATTCTGTTTATCTAGTCATTTTTTTTTTTTTAGTTTATATTTTGTCAGTTGGTTGTGCTCACCTTGGAAACAAATCTAATTCCGTTTTTCTTTCTTCTTTTAAGGGGTGGATTCCCCAGATAGTATTTTTAAATGTATTCCATATCAAGGATCTCCATTAGCAACTCTGTTGTGACAACTAGTGACATAGTCCGGTTTCTCTCACTCAGGACTCAGGTATTCAGACTCATTATGGCATTGGGGTATTGCACAGAGGTATATCTAGCAGTAAAAAAAAAAAAAAAAAAAACTCTGTCAAGTAGTCCATGCTCAAGTGATTTGAATAAAAAGAAAAAAAAATATGTCCTTAGTAGCTTACTATGGGCATTCAGTGGGGGTGGCCCAAAATAGTGCGGGGTGCTGTTCATAAACTGATATGTGTGAGTGAGCGAGTGAGAGAGTAAGAGTGCACAAGGCTAAGATTATGTGCTGCTCGCCCCTTCTTCTGAGGGAAGCATCTTAGGCACCAGCTATTACAGGCCACTGTCAGAGGGTGGCGCCACCAACCTAAGAGGAAATCAGATTTATGTGAAGGATATTTTTAATTGTGTTCATTTCAGGGGGTGATGACCTCAACATTATAGAGAGTTTACCTTTGATTTATTAAAATGAGAGGTCATCGTTATACGCTGAAATGCAGAAATAAGTTAAAAATCCATTATTTTAGGCCATATGGAAAACCCCCTGTGGTGTTTGCGTGCTAATATTAAAGGATTGAAAAAAGATTACACGGCTAATAGTTGGCTCACTCATTTGATGCAATGACCATAGTAGTGCACTGACCTGTTATGAACAATTAAACCATGATGGCCCCTACTTATATATTCTTAGCAGATGACGAGGCCATGGCAGTACTGACTAAAGCTGCTACGGAGGTACACTCCTGTGGCAGGAGTCACCAAATAACCAAATGTCCCTGGAGATTGGATAACGGTGCTCTTTGCAGAATGCTCATTCTGCATTCCTATCAGTTTCTGACATTTTGTGGCTTATTAAGGCTGGAAAAGAAAAGATATTATTTGAAATACTAAGTAGGTACATACTAGCGTTAGATTGCTTTGAGTTACCTCCCTGGATGTAACCGCATCCACACAAGTAAGGCTCTGTGCAAATGCAATTTATCAACCAATAAATCATTAGGTCATATCTTATCTATGCTGATATGGCTAGCGGAATATTCTTTAAAGGGTCAGGCATTGACCTGGCCTGTATCCTGTTCTGATTTTGGCCCTGATCTCTATCAGTCCGAGTTTCTCTAGTCTGCTGTCATGTGGGCTCACACACCCCTACCACCCCCTTTTGGCCTTCATAAGCTGTGCTACTACCTTGGCAATGTAAACACTGACTCGGTCACGATGGGACACGTGGCTACAACCTCATTCGTTTGTTCGATTTCATGGTGTATGTATGCAGCCACTGTTTAGATCTGTTGCTTTTCATTTACATTATTTTTTCATCTCTCTCTCTCTCGCTCTCTCTCTCTTTCTTCGTACCTTGTTCTTATTAACTGACTGTCTTTTAGCACACAGAAACAGAAAAGAGACTTTTAATCGATGTATAAACCCAGTATTTTGCCCACCCAGCAGGAGGTGCTCCACTGTGTTGAATGTAGCTTAGCTGGTCATTTCTGTTCTTAGTTGCTGTTTTTTTTTTTTTTTTTTTAATTATTTCTTCAAGTTTGCTGCTGGCCTCCTTGAGATTGTTTGTTACACCCACATATGGACATTGTCTCTCTCTCACACACACAAACACTCACATACACACCTGTTCTGACATTGCATTGATGTTACACCTATATTTCAGTTATACCTCACGTTTGTTGGCAACCATGTAATGCTTGTTTGTATCACATAGATCATAAGCTTAGGTGGATTTTAAGATGGGGGAGGTGGGAGCGGGCCTCATCCACAGTAGCATATGTTTGGTATCAGTTCACGCCTCGTAGGATAATGTGTCCTTCAAATACAGAGTTCCCAAACTTCTCCAGAGAGAGAGAGAAGAAAAGAGAACAGCTATGAACACTGCATTGTAGACAATTCCCCCATTTCCACTTAACAGGTTTAAATAATTTAATAATAGGAGCTGAAAGCCAAAAAAGGCATGTTGGTATGTCTTTGAAAGGTATACTCTCAAAACTGCAAATCCCTTTTCTCCTTTTGTGATGATGTCTGAAGTTCTGAGGCATTTATTTTCTTTTTCTTTATTTTATATAAAACAAACCACCCATACCAACCCTCAGTAATCCATCGTTCAGTTGAGATGATGTGTGAATAAAGTTTAACTCCAGTAGATGACTTGATGAAATCATTCAGTGGCGTTATCCTATTGCATGGAGTCTCATGTGTACCTGCTAACAGCCATACATGTTTGATATTGAAACATGAGAGGAAAAAATCAAAAGAGGCCAACGAGGCATCAGGTCGACATCTCACTCAACTGTAAGTAGAGCGTTTTGTCTCGAGATTGCTTTTTTCATGGCAAATGTATTTTGGAACTCATCTTAGTAACCACCCAAAATGTATATTGCCATCTTAAAAAAATAATCTGTATTAGAAATTTAATATCAACTTCAAGTGCAAATAGGGACCTTTTGTGAGGAAAAAAAATGAGAATCTTTTTAGACTTCTCTTTGAACAAATGTGTTCATTTTTTCAAATTCATCCACTTGTCTTCTGTAGCCCTGTGTGCTCCAGAGGACTAGAAGCAGGACACATGAATTGAAACTGAATACAACAAGCTGTGCACAGTTTACTTCTGTTATGATTTCAATTTATTTTGAGTTTTCAGTTTAGCAATCGTGAAATGAGTTACCCTACTTAGCATGAACCTTTTTAAAACCTTTAAAACATCATAAAAAAAAGAAAAACAATTTTAAAAACATACCTATGTACTGGAAACATGATAAAGAAATATTGTACTCGTTTAATTTTGACAGAATTATTTTTATTAAAATACACATCCATGAGCATATGATTGTTGTCTGTTGTATTTCTTTCTTTGGCGTCTTTATTTCTTTAAGTGTGAACATGTCCGAAACCCAGAGATGTTATTATTGAAGGACTCGTGACCTACGCCTCACAGGATCCCAATCTATTCATATGTGTTTCTATATAAATTAACTTTGTTTGACTACTGCTACTTTCCACCACCTTTCTAGCATGGTGACAATATGACAATAACAATTTGAAATGGGAAATAGTCAACCCTTGGGTGACACAGGCAACTCTCGTCACATGAATTATTAAACCTTGAACAAATGCTGACTATTTGGCACCCACAGATAGTTAACATTATTAAAGGATAAATTAGTACAGCCCCATGGCTTGGTTTTTGTGTTTCCATTCAAAGAATGCTAGTTGCTTCCCTTGCAACCTGGGAAAGACTGGCTCATTTTGGAGAAATAGGCCTACAGTTAAGGCAAATTATGAAATATGAAAAGTGCTGTTGACTGACATATTAAATGCAATCTAATCCAACTCTGAAAAAGGAGAGCAATAAAAGAAAGAAAGCATCCATGAAGACAATTCAAGTGTAATGCTTGATCACCAAAATAGTATGCACGAGTGAGAGAATATGTAGTATTATATTTCAGTCAAATAAACATGTCAAATGTACAGTATATTGCGACTATCTAGGTGCAGACGGCCATTTAATTCATAATACTTTTCGACAATTTCCGTGAATTGCTCCTCGCGGTTGTCTGACTGTCCCTGTGTGGGTCTTAAAAACAGACCACAGTCCTGTTCATACACAGCTGTGGTTGTGTAAATGGGGATAATGGCTCTGACCAAGCCATTAACAATCCTGGTCAACACGCTTCAGAACCACGGAAGGAAGGGTTGCCATTTTATTGGCTATTGAACACAAATATCAACAGACTCAACCTTTAATGCTGTACCTATAATGTGAACACAAACACTCCAGTGGCTATTTATGACTCATGGGGAAACTGCAGCAGTGTGCTGAGATGGATGTAGGGAGGACCCCGTCGTTAGGGGAAGACCTGTTTTACTATGTACACCAAGGGCCCAAGATTCGCTTCAATGTTGGACAGCAGCCAAATGTGCAGATTTGAGAGTCAACATGGTGCAGTTTAAAATGAGAACAGCGACCGGACAGCGACCAAATGTGCAGATTTGAGAGTCAACATGGTGCAGTTTAAAATGAGAATGGCCCAAAGCATAGAGTTTGGTCACACAGACAATCTGTCACAAGATTCTGAGGACTGACCTCAACATCTGCAGTCTAATAAGCACATCTAACTTAAGCAATTTTGCCCAGTAGGATGTCGCAATATTGCAGTCTAGACAGGCAATGTTTAGGAATATATCAGCCACTTTCATGCTGGGGCTGGTCTATTTCACTCTGACAACCGTTATATTTCTGTTAATTACTCTTCCACAAGAGATTAGGGCTGCTCTGTCTCACTCTGACAGCCATTATATTTCTGGTAATTAGTCCTCCAGAAGAGATTAAATCTTCCAAGTACCATTTCATAAGAATCATGAACTCAGACTTCCATCTCACCATCTGAATGTATTCAAAAATAGAATTACAAATGGCATCAATTGCAACTGGCATCATTTGAATGTTTCACATAATAAAACATTTACTTTTAGTTATCTTCATCATTAATATGTAGATTTGTATTGCTGACTCTGTTCATCTTGCCATTGACAATCTAGAGCTTTCACTTAATGTTCTTCAACAAGCTGTCATTAATCTTAAATTAGTACTAAATGAAAAGAAAACTATGCTATTTACTACAGCAACGAACATTGAGGTTAATGGTGTGCAAATAACCACTGTAAATCGGATCAGCATTGATACCAAGATAATACAAATATATTTAATCACCATATATCCATCCTAGTATAAAACAAACCTGAGACAAAAAAAATGGTTTATTCTGGAAACAAAGCCAGCCTCCTCATGGGAAGTAGGAAACAAGTTGTTGAAGCAGTGCTAATGTCAGTTCTAGACTACGAGATGTGAGATGCTACTGGTTGACTCAGTCTACCTCTGCCCTGAGATTCATTACTGGTGATGAATGGCACTCATCATTGTGTCCTCTATGGTAAAGTGGGTTGGTCATCTTTGACAGAGAGGAAACATAATCATTTGGTATCTGTTTATTTACGAAAGTATTGTTGGGAAATTTCCAGGTTACTCAAACTCACGTCCCATTCTACTGTATATTCGCGGAGAAACCTCCTCAGACTGTTTGCGATTGTTTGCAAACATTCGCCTTAGTTTGTGAATTTGAATGCACCTCTGAGGATCAAATGACTGTTTGATGCTCAAGGTTCCTCTTCTCCATTCTGAGTTGGGAAAGTCGGCCTTTTGTAATCACAAACCTTCCTATGTCAAACTGTACATGTTTAGGTTTAATTTCATTTTATTAAGGTTATTATTTCATTATTAATATGTTATGTTTTTTACTGTGTCCTTCCTCCTCTATAATGTTATTTAGGTTATCTTATTAATTATTTTATTTTGTTTTATTTATAGGCCACAACTATTATACAATATCTTTTGTTATTTCATTGATACTATAATCTCAGATGCACTGAGAACTACCCTCAATGAACCTCTGAGATTACATAAAGGTTGAATGAATGATTGAATTAACTTACTTTTGAAGGAATTTATTACATGTTCCTGGGACAGGTTCAGGTGTATTAAAAGCTGCGGCAAGGTGGCGTTGATCACAGTCGCTGTTGTGTTTAGTCTTTGGTGACACACTCAGCTGATCAAATCGTCTGACACTCCCACATCATGAGGGTGAGGAGACAGTGGAGGCAGCAGACTAGTCTGGCAGAGGTTAAGGAGGCTCTCCTGTAGAGGACGCTCCTCTGACAGCAAACCCAAACTCTTTTCTGTAAATCACAATGGCAAAGTGACCACAGCAATGTGGAAGTAACATTGCAGCATACTGCTGTAGTGTGTGTGTGTGTGTGTGTGTGTGTGTGTGTGTGTGTGTGTGTGTGTGTGTGTGTGTGTGTGTGTGTGTGTGTGTGTGTGTGTGTGTGTGTGTGTGTGTGTGTGTGTGTATGTGTATGTGTGTGTGTGTGTGTGTGTGTGTGTGTGTGTGTGTGTGTGTGTGTGCGTGCGTATGTGCCAGTCCTAACAACATTAAATGTATGTTAGAGCAAAGAGTAGCTATGTGTTCATTTCTATGACAGACCACCCAAAAAGGCATGTGTATCAGACGGACAAACTCCCCTCAACCTCAGTTTCAAACTCATGTTTTTTTTTTTAAGTCCTCATTAATGCACTATTGACCTGTTTCTCGATCATTTGCTGTGATGGAATGACCTGGATCAAGTTCTTCTGGCCTCTGGACTTCAGCCAGCGATAGAGAGGTAGGCCTACATGGTGGGTCTGAGACAGGATCGTGCTGAGGAGGATCTTGAGGTTCTGCTGGTGCTTGACTGTTGTAGTTTATGTACTGATAGAGACTTCTGGCATTTTTCCTCTTTATTGGAGAGACTGGCACAGGGAGAGAAGGTTCAGAACAGTGCATTCTTGCATTAAATACTATACTGTGCAAACCGTTGGCCCATAACAATCAACAATCCTTTAAAGGTTATGAGGTTACTATTAGGCTACAATCCATTCCAATCTGAAGGCAATAACTTACAGCACATGTCTAAGAACACAGCACTGGACATACAGGGTGAACTCTCTTCCGTGTTTCCCACATGATAACCTGACCCTGAACTTTTTGATCTTTTGATGTCCCCTCCTCTCTGAACAAAATCATGATGCTCAAACACAAGGACATCTGAATTGGACCTCCTGCACAGTACAAACCAACAACAACAACAACAACAACAACCTTAAAAGCGAGGAGAATACATGAGAATATGCTAGGCATCATGAAATATCAACTTACTGTAGGGTCTAGGTATTAGACATTGTCTTAGCCTATATTAATCTTAGCCTACAGGTGAAATGACAGACCTTGCCATCTTTTTAAAACCATGGCAACCCAAGAGCCTTCGAAGAGACGTGGTGTCCTTCGCCTTCTTCAATATCGCCATGGCTTTCCTGTGCTTTCTTCTGTCTTCTTCACAAAGTGTCCAGTTGACAACCACATACTTTCCATCTTCACTCCACTGTAAGGCATTGCAGGTACAACGTTGAATAAATACGTATACAGAGCATAGCCTACGAAGTTAAAGGCCTATTAAAAAAAAAAAAATACAAAAATAAAAGGATCCACCATCCATAGGCTGGCGTTAATAGGCCTGAATATATTATGGGCAGTTGACCTACAGCAACTTCAAGAACTTACCTGAAATGACTTTATATCTGGATTGTTCAATAACCTTCTAAATTTCTTCAAGAAATCCAACGTGTCGGGTTTCATGTGCTTTGATGCCATGCTGACTGGTACAGTAGGTAGCCTCCAAACTAGACCTGCTGACGCTCGCGTCACAGATAGGCTAGTCCGTGCCTCTCTGTGAAGGATAAATACTGATAGAATAAAAGCTGTTTAACAGGCAATGTAGGCTACTACGTTTTAGGCTATTGACGAACAACCTTATGGAACCAGACACTTTTGATAATTAACCTGCAACTTTTAAAACAGTATCTATGGAAACCGGCGCAGACTCATTTGGATAAAGTGCAGTGACGACACGTGTACAACAGATGGCAGCATCAGTATCTAAAATATCACAGAGTAGCAGGGGCAGCGTCAATGGATTAGGCCTACAACACAGCCTGTCTACATCCCTTTTGAAGAATTCTTTGGCAACATTATCGTTTCCATCAAAATGCCAAAATGGTCCGTTCTCAAGAGGATGTGTGTTAGGGCCACTGATCTATAAAGATCTAAAAATTCTTTATAGATCAGTGGTTAGGGCCAACAAATGCAACAGGGCAGGGAGCCCTCTAGACCCTGGTCACTGGTGGTATGTATGTCAAGCTCCCCCTCACTCCAGCACACTTGCTTTTAGATGTATGTCTTACACATTATGTAAAAAGTAAAATACACAGAAAGGAATTGAAAATAAATACAATGTTTTGTAGCCTACTATCTTGGGTAAGGTAGCCTACAGCAAACTATGTGGTTTTTCAGCTTTTAAATATGACACTAATGTTCTCCTTAGTCCGATGTAAATAGGCTATGAGGAATATGAAACTGAGGGCTTTGATCATGTTCAAGGCTAAGTAAGGAATTTGTTAGTGGGTCTGCAGGTGAAGGACCCTTTTGTCCCCAGGAGAACTGACCTTGTGTTCTGTAAATGTCTAATAATTATGTTAAAGTCATAACAAGTAGCAGGAAATTAAATGTCTGAAAGGGTGACGCAGCTATATCCTGCACAGTCACCTTTAATAACGTAGTGGGATGTGTTTGTTTTTGTGTTGACTCATTCAGTTCAGTTATTTGATCCACCTTACTTCTGTCAGCTGAAATACCATCAGCATTATTATGGAAAGCTTTACCATTGAACCTTAATTAATAAGAGCCTCATAAATTAATACAATGTTAATATTATTTTAACTTTATGATTTATTACGTTCTAGACGTTTATTACATTAAAGATGTGATGGAAGGGAGAAATACAATAGAATCAGTTGTTCAATCGATCAATTCTTTCAGATTTCAAATTACTTAACATCTAAATTCAACCTTTTATTTAATGTTTCAAACAACGAGAAGAAACATATTTTTTGTAATACTTTTATTTTCTTCATAGAACATTTTTATAATCAAATTTTAACATTCACAGTACTGTACACCTTTACCCATTTGATTAATAAAAACACAAGATTCATTTGATTTAGGCTTGGCTCTATGATATTCAGAAATAGAAATTTTCCT
>NC_085003.1:10663337-10675837 GCF_963854185.1 Sardina pilchardus | reverse complement strand
AAGGCAAGTTCCATCATGACGCTCTCAACACAGCTAACAGCATCATAGAGACAGACAGACAGACGGACAGACAGACAAGACGCTCAGAAGACATCAGTTACGTTCCTCAAGAAGTGATCCTCTACACTTGGCATGAGATTCATCCGCCTTCCTTTTAGCGCCTCCCGTAGGCTGTAGATAGCCAAACAGCGGGTGTGCTCCGGCACGAATCTGGCCCTGATCTGGCAGAATCTCCACCAGATCAGCACCAAATGCCCCACCAGGGTCAGCTGTAGCTTGGGGCGGGATGTCCAGACATGAGCTCCAGCACCACGAGAGGCTGTTCAGATGGGCACGTATATGTATGGCTGTGCGTAAGGAGGTTGTGCTGAGTATGCGTCAGGGCTAGCAGTGTTTTGTTGTTGTTTGTTGATGTTATTGTAGCTGTTTGTTTGTTTGTTTGTTTGTTTATTTGTTTGTTTGTTTGTTGCGATCTCAGTTCTCACAGCGTGATGAAGTTGCCGTCCTCGCGCATGCTCTCCTGGCTGCTGCTGGTCTTGGTGGGACTGCCGTTGTGGGTGGGCGTGGTCAGCGAGCTCAGCGAGGCCTTGCTGTCGGACAGCGAGCTGTTGCTGGGCAACGACACGCTCTGGGGGAGGGGCCTCTGGCCCCGCGGCGGCGGCGGCGCCGAGAGCGAGAGCGCGTCGCCGTGGCTACTGTTGCCGTTGTGCAAGATGCGGTGCGGGGTGTACACGGGCAGGCTGTCGCTCTCGATGATGAGGTCGCCGTCCTCGTCGCTGTCGCCCTCGGCGACGCTGTTGCTGTTGCTGCACTGGCTGACGGTCTGCGACGTGGGGCTGGGCGCCGACGAGTCCTGCGACATGGCCGAGCCCCCCGACCCCGCCGAGCTGGTGCCGCCGGCCAGCGACGTCTTGCTGCCGCGGTGCACCACGTTGTTGCGCTGGTTGGCCGGCTTGACCGTCACGATCAGGTTGTGGCTGTTGGCCACCATCATGTCGGTCACCTGGTCCAGGGACTTGCCGGCCACGTTGATGCCGTTGACCTCCAGGATCTCGTCGTTGACGGCCAGCAGGCCCGTGCTCTCGGCCAGGCCGCCGCGCACCAGCCGCGAGATGAAGACGCCCGGGACCTTCTCCACGCCCTGCGGGGTGACGCGCACGCTCACGCCGTCGCGGATGTAGAAGCCCAGCGGCTTGTTGGTGCCGTGCTTGTGCAGGCGCACGCGCCGATGGGTCTCGGGCAGGATGTCCACGTCGATGATGGAGGAGATCTGGCGGAAGTCCTGGGGCATGCCGATGATGAGATGCTGCTTGGGCCTCTGCTGGGCAGGGCGCAGGCCGGACAGACCCTTCTTCCGCCTCAGGGAGTTGGTGGGGAAGACGACCGGCTCGTACTCATCTGAGACAGACACAGAGAGAGGGAGAGAAAGAAAGATGAGCATATATGTTGAAATGTTTACATTTACATATGCTTACACACACACACACACACACACACACACACACACACACACACACACACACACACACACAATTTCTTTTTCAGTTTTGTTCAGAGTAAATAATTTATTTTTTCTCTTATTTTTTTGTTCAAGTTCATCTGTTCCTCTGAATGATTTGGCAATAAAATAAACAATCTGTCATGCCAATGAAGCACATTTCAATTGAATTGAATTGAGAGATGAGAGGGATATTGAGGCGGGGTGGCGGAGACGAGAAATGACCGACCAGGGAGACATAATATGGGCAGGAGAGAGGAAAGAGGGAGAGGAAGACGTAAGAGATGCGAGAGAGAGGGTAAAAAAGAAAAAGACGAGGAGATGAGAAGAGAAAGGCCCGAGAATTAGACCTGAGAACACTTGAGAAGTCCCTGTCGCCGCTCAGCTTGTGTCTGATGGAGGTAAATTGAGGGGGTGGCATATTTTCAGCTCGCTCACCTCCCCGCCACCTTAACTGGCACTGAGTGGTTACGTAAGGCACCAGAGAAGCCCTGGCATGCTGAGAGAGAGAGAGAGTGAACGCTGCGAGGGGAGAGGCTGGCACAGGTTTCTCAATCTGCTTTAATCTTCTCCACTCCACTGCCTCCCTCCCTTCCTCCCTTCCTCTCTCTCTCTCTCTATCCCTCCCTCTTTTCATCTCTCTCTCTGTCTTCCCTGACTTGTCAGTGTGCACACTGGGGGAAAGTCAAGATTGTACCACCGTGTCGGAGAAATGAAAAAAGAAAAACCTTAGAAAGATGTACAATTGCCCAGCTAAAGACATTGTATCCACAAGGTCGCAAGAACCAGTTTTGGCCCTTTTATAAAACACAAGAAAAAGGTCAAAATCTACCATGTCAGATTAGCAATTATTCATTCACACAGAACAATTCTTTATTTAATCCACCACCAGTCCCCTCTGCTGTGAGCTCCCCTGCAACACTCATTTCTCACAACATCGGTGCCTAAAAGAATTGATAGATAGGGTTACAGCTGGTGACAGCATTACAATGAGCGGTAAGGTCACGAAACAACTGTGCCAGCACAAAAAGAGGGAGTCCATCATAATAATAATGTCAGCCGGGCTGGTATGCATGTATGGATATAACGCGGGTGGTTGTAAATCTGTCTCGGCCTTGGCTTGAAGGGCAAGGGTCAAACGGCGGAATCAGATTACATGTGCCGCAGATTAATCAAGGCTTTGGGCCCGTGCTGGGTCAACACCACAGTCACGTGAGGTGCATATCCATCTCCAGTCAGTCTCCAGTCTTCAGTCTCAAGTCTCTCTGTCTCTCTCTCTCTTTCTCTCTCTGGGCTGAGAAAGGAGGAGAGGGCTGCTTGTCTTTGGCTGTGGGGTTGCCAGGTAAGACAGTGTGCAGGAGGCAGGGGTCTTATCAAGACCCAAATCCAATTCAGAGTGACATGTGTGGGTGTATGTGGGGGTGCCAGTTTGGTTAACTTAAATCTGTAGAGAAGATGCTCTTGTGCCTCAAGTTTGACAATGGAAGCTAGAGGTGTGTGTGTGTGTGTGTGTGTGTGTGTGTGTGTGTCTTGTTATGGTGATGGCAGGCTGAGATTCAGAAAGTCATTATTCGCTTTTTCGTTGTGTTTTTACCTTGGTAATGAACAGAATGACAATAAATCTAAATCTGAATCTGGATTAACACCCTCTTAAATGAAGTCAATCTCAAAAAAAAGTCTGCGGCATCCCAGTGTTCAGCTAGCCTTACAATCAACACCTTCTGAGATAAACAAGCTGAACACTGCAGCTGCCGAATGCCAAGACCAATCTCATCAGACCAGATGTGTCTGTAAGCACTGCAACTACTTCCTCCATATAAAAAAACAACTAGACTACCACTATGATCTTATGAAATAGCACTGTAACATCCCAAACAACCCTTGACAGCTAGATCTGCCCAAACAAAAGTACAAAGATCAGATTCAAATGATCAGGGTGGGAGCAGGGTGGTGAGGGGTAACCCCCCCCCCTCTCTCTCTCTCACACTCACACACACACACACACCCATCTCATTAATTATCCAGGGAGGTCTGTGTATAACTGCCAAAGATGCCGTGACAACCAGAGCTAGACAGCCGGTGCACTCTGACCCCAGTGCTAATCAAAAGTGACACCCACCATGGTCATCTCCTAATGAAAAAGACTACAGCTCCCAGCAGTGGGGGTTGGGATATGATGGTGTGTGTATGGGGGGGGGGGGGGTTGTTTACAGAGCAGAGGGTAAGAGAAGTGTCCACATAAGTCTGTATAAAGCTGGACATATTCCCCGTGCCCTATACTTTGTGTTTGTGCATTCATGTGAGTGAGTGAGTGAGTGTGTTTGTGTATGTGTGTCTGTGTGTGTATGTGTGTGTCTGTGTGTGTGTGTGTGTGTGTCTGTGTGTGTGTGTGTGTGTGTGTGTGTGTGTATGTTTGTTATGTAAGGGAGTTATTGTCTATGTGTATGCATGTGTCAAGGTGTGTGTATGTTCTTTGCCTCTGAGACTGCCTTGAAACCTGAATGAGTGTACCCTTCCTGGCTGCGTGGGTTGGCTGGCAGGTTGCTTGGTGTTTGCTTGTGTGTGTGGTTGTGTGTGTGTGTGTGTGTGTGTGTGTGTGTGTGTGTCTGAGGCTAATGCCGCCTGCGTCACTCGTGGCTCCTCGGCAGCCTCTCCGGCTTCCCTCCCCGTCTTCCTCCATTAGTCTGAGTGTCTGGACCCCCGCTGGGAGTGGAGCTGGCCTGTTATTAAAGCCGCTCGGCAGCCGGGGGGAGGCAGGAGAGACCACTACAACACGCAGGGAGGGGGGGTGGACAGACGGGGTGAGACAGGGGGTAGGAGGGAATGAGAGAGCCAGACTGGGGGGTCAGGGAACGTTTGGCGGTCGGATTGGGGGTGTGTGTGTGTGGGGGGGGGGGGGGGGGGGGGGGTGTTATGGGGGTTTGGCGGAGGGGCTGACACTATCCACTGGATATGCGGGATTGAGAACGGAGGCACAATGTGTTGCACCCTAAAAACCCTGGGCTTCAGCGTGTTATGCTTTGTGAGATCAGAGGTTAATGCATCCTAACAACAGTGTTTGTGAATGTGTGTGTGTGTGTGTGTGTGTGTGTGTGTGTGCGTCTGTGCGCGTGGTGAACACAGTAATGCATTGCACTGGGATCAAAGGCTAATGCAGACCACTCAATACTGATTAAGGGGAGGGAAAACTTTTATGTGCTGCGGTCCACTCCTGCAATTCTGCATCAGATACATCAACAGGAAGTTGATGCACACGCAACCACACACACACACACAAACACACACACACACACGCCTAAATCAGAAAATCAGATCTAATTAGGGAGATAATGTCGTTCCATGTCGTAGATGACTTAAGAGACTTTCACTCCGTCATGAGGCTAAACTCCTAACCTGGCCTTCATGTGATTCTAGAATACAGGTGATCAGCTGACACATATCCTGATGATTCTGTCTCTGTGGCAACATGAAGTTCCTGAATTCGTGTCATATGACCTCCACGTCTGCCAGTTTTGCTGGTCTCAAGTCAGGAGTCAAATGGGTTTGTATATGCAAACGCATGTTGACATTATTGTGTCATCTATCAGATTACGCTGTCCTGAACACTCAACACACGAGTGTCAGTCAGCCGACACGTAAACAGTTCAGGGAACAGCCTACAGACTGCTAGAAAACACGCTCCTGCATTCTTTCTGCATTCCTACAGAAACATGTTTTCAAGTGACCTATTCTTTAAAAAAACGGCTATTTTTTTTTTTTAGAAGAGTTCCTTCCTTGCATCAGGAACCGGAGATAAAACTGATGATTAAGGAACAGATATAGAGCCTCAACTGAGGGCCACTAATCAGAGGGGTACTTAGTGGAACTTTTTAAAGGTTCCTTTCAGGAGTCATGCCAAGGAACTCCTGCATCCTTTCCTCTAAGGATCCAGAAAAGGCCCAAAACGAGACACAAGAGGAGCTTTAGCTCAACAGTTTCGGGAAGAGAAGTGCTGCATCTCAGCTCGATTCCCAGGACACACAAAGGGCTCCCTGATCTACTGACTCACCTGCAACGAATGAAGGAAATAAATAAATAAATAAATAGAAAGGCCAAACAATATCTGCCAGTCGTCTGCAGCCTCGGGGCACAGACACTGCGGAGCTTTCTGGACATATTTCTGTGGATTAGAGAGACACAGAGCGACTTTACCCACTTCCTCCCCTCTCCCCAAAACAAGGCCAACTAGGAACTACGGACGGAGAGTCACAAGGCCGGGTCAAAAATAACAAACCGGAGTCTGCGATCAGGGAGGAAAAAGCGTTTTCGACTCTGTTTGAGTTTGTCGAGTGACCGGACGACGTCACCCCCAAGCACTTGCATTCTAGAAAAGCAACATGCTCAAGCAAACAGCAAAACAAAATGGCGGTTTGCTCAGCCTCAGTCACAATGCGACTGCCTGTTTTTATGTATTAGCTCTGTGAAACATTTCGCCTGAAAGCTCATCCATCAGACTCCATGTGGGGTGACATATCTTGCTGGTTTCTGGAGGCGTTTCTGTTCCTCTGAGCCACCTCTGTGCCCCAGACCTGAGAGAGCGAGAGTCCCCCAGCACTGATTTGTACCTCTCATAACCCCCCCCCCCCCCCCAAGATGGCCCTCACATTGTGCCTGTGACACAAACCAGAGCCGTGAGTATCAGCCACGGCCCCGGCCAGCAGCACAAACACAAACACAAACAGTCGCTGCCACGTAGCAAAACACAATGTGTTCAGTCAGTGATGCACGCAGGCACCCTCCTGTCTCCTGCTACGAAAACCCACTAACAGCAAAGCCCGCAAATCTAATCAAGCCAGAGAGAGTGACGCTATCTGGCTTTCCTCAGGAGGGAATTTGCAGGAAAAGTTGCAGACACAGGGACTCCATTTCTGTGGCGCTGTTCCATTTTAGAAAAAAAAACAAAACAAACAAAAAGAAAAACGAAGGTGACACTTAATTGCCGTGTCCTAAGTATTACTGTTATCTCTCCACCCTCTGTTTCTTTATGACTGGCTTGATTGAGCAAACACAACCTCCCACCACTGGCCAGGCTACACAAACACGGCGTGGTCACTCTAAATCCGTGCCCAGTGGCTCGTTTTACGGCAAACTGTGCTCCTTTGTGCACCTGTGTGTGTATGGAACGCCGGCGCTTATTGATAGTGGAGCTACACCTACTGTATGCACAGTGTGTTATTGTAGTGTAGTATGGCATCTCGAGTCCGACTTCACGCTTCATAATGCGGTGTTTTTGCAAAGGGACGGCGCTTATTGACCATGTAGCCATACATCAGCGTGGCAAGTTATTATAAAATAATACGTCTTATTGACTGAGAGCCTATTAAATTACAGTAAGTCTTCCGGCACTGACTTGCAGAGTGGAATGGGCTACAGACACAGCCATTACTGCAGTCGGGTCGTTTTTTTTTTTTTTTGTTTTCAGCCATGCAGACTCAGAGATAGTGTGTGTGTGCCTTGTGCCTTCCAGTGTGTATAGTGGCAGTGTTGTCTGTCTAGGTCAGACACAATAGGGTTTTTAAGCGAGCTGGCTGCACTGTCTGATAGAGCGGATGGGTCTGTCTCTCTGTCTGTCTGTCTCTCTGGCAGGACACAGGCAGGGTGGTGGGCAGGGGTGGCTGGCGGGCGGGTGACGGCAACCGTGCGCTCACTGCCACTCCGTGGTGCCGCGGGGGCTCGCTGAAGTGACAGCCAATTCCATTTGGATTAATCCAACTACACTGGGCACAGCTGTGATGACAAATATCCCTGTGTGTGTGTGTGTGTGTGTGTGTGTGTCTGTGTGTGTGTGTGTGTGTGTGTGTGTGTGTGTGTGTGTGTGTGTGTGTGTGTGTGTGTGTGTGTGTATGTGTGTGTGTGTGTTTGTTTGGTTGCTTGTGTATGTGTCTGTGTCTGTGTGTGAATGTATGCGTCTGTGTTTGCTTGGTTGGTTGGATGTTTGCGGGTTTGCATGTGTGTGTATATATATATATATATATATATATCATATATATGTGTGTGTGTGTGTGTGTGTGTGTGTGTGTGTGTGTAAGTTTAAAGCTACATACATGCAACCCATACAGATTCACTTTAGCAGTGCCCTTATGAATAGAAGATGCAATACCTAAGAAACAAGTGGGATTGGGATGACGTGTTGCACCGTGACTGTGAATGAAGGCGTTTGGGGTCGTGAGTGGAGATCTGAGCCGGACATGGCTCTGATTATAACCATGACAGTGCATCCTCCCACACCAGATCAATGACAGAGCTTATCACTGGATGCTGCCCATTGCAGGAATCATTGGATTACACAGTGCTGTGGCAGTGTTTATGTGTGAGTGAGTGTGTGAGTGTGTGTGTGTGTGTGTGTGTGTGTGTGTGTCTGTGTGTGTGTGTGTGTCTGTGTGTGTGTCTGTGTGTGTGTCTGTGTGTGTGTGTGTGTGTGTGTGTGTGTGTGTGTGTGTGTGTGTGTGTGACCGTGGAACAGATCTGCCCGTATTCCCCCTCTATGAGACAGTTGTGGGCTGCAAGTGGGCCAGCTCTGGGCCAGAGGTCCCCTCTATCTCGATTCCTCCCGTACAGAAGCAGACCGTCCTCGCTGCTCCACCTGTCTCCTGTTACAGCTCCGGCCTGGTGTCTGCATTGTGTCCCACGGTTGGCAGAGGTGTCACCAGGCCCTTCCTCTTACAAGCACCAGCGCACTCTTGTTTATTATCAGCTCCCAGAATCTCCCTTTGTCTCTTTCATTCAATTTGTCTCAACTTCTATCTCTTTCAAGGTTACAATGAGCAGCAATACACCCAATGAGAACCTAAGCTATTTTTGGGTCTAAGGTCCCATTCTTCTATTGTACAGTAATACAGTCAGTTAGCTCAAATAGGGTGTGGCAGGCTGATAGGCCAGGCTGCGCTGATAGACGTACAGTACATCAGTTCTGGTTTCTGTTGGAGTTTGTGTGTGTGTGTGTGTGTGTGTGTGTGTGTGTGTGTGTGTGTGTGTGTGTCTGAAGGGACTATTCTGTTCTGTCCAGGTCCTATGACACTGACCTCATCCCAACACACCAACCATCTGGAGGATGACGCCCTGCCATATGGTCACCACGGCAACCCCCCCTGCCCCACCGATTTGGTCAAAAGTAAACAGGAAGAGAATTTAAGATTCATCAAAATCTACACTCACACACTGTCCACACTGGACGGTGTCATCAGAACAGACGCAGAATTGCATAACGCAGACAGATAGTGACCGTAAGACTACCTACAGCAACCTAGCAGGACTCCCAAATACAAGGTCAATACCTTACACATATACATGTGTGTATACATATGCAATGCACAATATACAATATCTAGTATAATATGAAACAGACACTGAGATTCTGTAAAACATAGTATATATTTATGGCTGGTATATGACATTAGTATAAGATAGCAAATGGTATAGTGTTGTGAGGTGGGGATGTTGGCTCTGGTGCCGGTTCTGACGGATTCAGGGCCAGATCTGGGCCAGGCCCAGGCCAGAGTCCAGGCACCATTGGCTACTATCTGGGTACTGGGACGTGAGTAATGGGGTTTGTCTGAGATTACCCATGGCTCTGCCAAGGCTTCACTCTAATCCCTGTCTCAGATTATTACTGAGATACTGCCACGTGTGTGTGTGTGTGTGTGTGTGTGTGTGTGTGTGTGTGTGTGTGTGTGTGTGTGTATGTGCGCGCCAGAATTAGAGAGAATGAGACAAGAGACCTCTGGTTTACACACACACACACACACACACACACACACACACACACACACACACACACACACACACACACACACACACACACACACACACACACACACACACACACACACACACACACACACACACACACACACACACACACACACACACACACACACACACACACACACACACACACACACACACACACACACACTGGACTTTCAGTAATCTCATGGTAAACTCCACTGTGTCTGGGTAAATAATCAGAGCTCTGAGCAACAAGACATTGTTAACAGCACTGCTGCCGCACAGTGCTTCCTCAAACACTCCACATGTTTCCTCATTAAAGAGTCACAGGTGAGGCCAACACTCTCCTTCCTCTCACAGGCTTGTTCTGGCTCTGGGTTTCCGTTGAAAACTCGGGGAACGCTGAAGTGTGTGCGTGTGTGTGTGCGTGTGTGTGTGCGTGTGTGTGTGTGTAGCGCACCTACTCAAAAAGCAATGTTATAAAACTAATTCAATTCCTTGAGAGTCGCTATCTACAAATGGATTGCGAGAGTGTGTATGCATATGTGTGTGTGTGTGTGTGTGTCCGCTCAAACACTCTCTGTTCATGATTTAAAATGTTGACAGCTGGCAGGTTTAGCAAGCATTCCATTCATTCTCCCTTCAACCCCCCCTCTCCATACACACCCTTTATTCTCCCTGACTCTCTCTCTCTCTCCTCTCTATACCATGCAACTACAGGCATACCCAAGAAATACTTTAAGGCAGGTACAACAGCTCACTATTGTCTGTTCGACACACACAGACACACACAGACACACACAGACACACACAGACACACAGACACACACACAGACACACAGACACACAGACACACAGACACACAGACACACAGACACACAGACACACACACACACAGACACACACACACACACACACACACACACACACACACACACACACACACACACAGTGACTGTGACAAATTCTAATCAGTGTGCTGCTCCTCCATCGAGTCTCGTTCTAAACTCTCATTCACAAACCGGGGCCTAAAAATAAGACACTGAATAACAAAACAAGCACGTCATCTGGGGAGTGGTGCTCAAAAGCTCTCACCATCTCGCTCGGGCCTAAATTTAGCGCAAGCCACTTTTAGCCCCGACACAGTTAAAAAGGGAGAAAAAAAATACAGAACCGCATATATCCCACTCCCTCACTGTCTCCATCTCTCACACGCGTTTGTCTTTCTAGCCAGCCCCCTCCCACCCCCCCCCCCCCCCCACACACACACGCCTCCACCCACCCCTCCACCTTCTCCACCACTGCTGATATCAAAGGCGCATTTTCCATTTGAATCGTTGTCATGGCTCCAAGGCACAAACACATGCACCTGTACCTGTGATGCTCTGACAAGCCCTGTCTACACTGTGCTCTGACAGACACAGACACACACACACACACACACACAAACGCACGCACACACACACACACACACACACACACACACACACATCTTACCCCCCGCTCTAAGCATATGTTATATATTATAAAGCATAACATTAATAATGGGATAGGAACACAGCACTTGCTCTTACTTTGGGGAATGGAAAGTCTGTTAACCAAAGGGAAAGTTGGCCATCATTATCAAGGCCAATACCATTTGTCATGTTTGCTTGCATCTATCTTTAACAACATTCATTTGTTAGTGTAATGGCCTAGTCTATTACATGAGAGACTTAATGTTGGAGCTCACGATATACTCAAGTTCGTGGCACATTCATTTTATCACAGTGACAGCTGGTAATAAATATTTGCCATTTTCTGTTTGCTCCAACAAGTATTTACTCTTCTTTGCTCTTGTCATCATGTCCCTTGTTTACAAAAGCGTTTAACTGAAAACGGAGTGTGCGAGAGATCTAGAATAATAACCTGAGATCCGAGGAGGAGGTTATTACGTGATCTACGTAGCGAATGTACATATGATTTCAGAGAGAGACAAGTTGAGAACTGAAATGCTATACTTCTCCAGCACCGTCCAAAACACTCATCAACTTCAACCTCAACTTCCTATAAAACCTACGTCACCTCTGACTCCAAACAAAGCATTTAGGAAACACGGTTCATACCAACAGTAAACAAGAAGTTCACCATTCTCATTTTCTGTTACTACAATAGCATCACGTGATCGCCAATTACTTGATGAAGAATTTATATAACTTCTCTGGCAACTGCTCGAGTAACTGCAACTCCAAACAGACACATTTAATAAGATAAGTATCTATCTACAGTATCTATCTATCTATCATTTCACATATACGTGCACAGAAAGAGGCAGACAGACAGACAGACAGACAGACAGACACACACAAACACACACACACAGAGAGAGAGAGAGAAGACAGGAGAAGCAGATGAGTGCTGTGCAGAGGGACAAGGTGCGCGGTGGTGACACAGATCCGTGGTGAGGGTCTGAGGTGGCAGAGGGCAGAGAGGGCTCTGTGGTCCGTCTACTGCAGGTGCCCGCCTCTCCCGAGCTGACCAGGCTCTGTGGGCACGGAACCTCACGGACAAAGGAAAACAGCCCCTGCGCAGGAACGCACACACACCTGCATGGCAGATGTTCCTTCCCGGTGCACTCATCTCTCCCCCTCACATTCCTTTTCTCCATCTCTTCATCACCATCACCGCAATTTCTCTCTCTCTCTCTCTCTCTCTCTCTCTATCACCCTATCACTCTTCATCTTGTGTTCTCACTCTCTTCCTTCTCTCTCCCTGCATGCCTTGCAGGCTGCCATCCATTCTTAGCATGTTTTCTCCCGTTTTTCATCCTTTCTCCTCTGTTCTCATCATCCCCCCAGCCGACCCCCCCCCCCCCCCCCAACTCCGCGTTTGCTGGAGCCTCCCAGTCGGCGGCGGCTCACAGCCTTGTTTTGAGGTGGGCTGGTTGTTACTGCAGAAGAGATCTTATCTCTCCATCGGCGCGCTGAGGCAGTGTGTGCTGGCAGGAGCTCCAACTCCGCCACGTGCCAGAAGGACAACGATAGCGCCTCAATGTGCTACACTGAGCAATTATGTACTCATTATGAGAAACACACACACACACACACACACACACACACACACACACACACAAACCCAAACATGCCTTTACACGAACACATACTGTATATTAACCCAAATGAGCATGCGTGCTTACGCCTAAGCACAATCACACACACGGAATATGTGGTCAGTCATTCACATCTGCACACAGACA